>NW_004955417.1:1742627-1759331 GCF_000276665.1 Chinchilla lanigera
ATCATCTATTGTATGCTTTGAGTTTTATCTAGTCTTTCAGGTTCCTGCACCAAGGAGACAATGTGATGTTTACACATGTGGGTCTGATTTATTTCACTTACGAGTATGGTCTCTAATTGTATCCATTTACTTACAAAAGCCTCAAGTTTATCTTTTTTAATAGCTGAGCAATACTCCATTGTATAAAAGTACCACAACTTTTTTTATATATTCCTCAGTGGATGGGCATCTGGGTTGTTTCCAAGATTTAGCTAGTTCTAGTTTATGTGTTTATAGTTCAAGCCAAAGCATGACGGGATCTAGAAATATTTTAACTGATGCAGATCCCATTGAGGTACTCTCACGCTTTCATAGCATAAAAACTTCTTATTTACAAAGAAAGGACTATCATTTCAAGCCCACCAGTGTAGTTGGTTTCACATTTCTAAACCTCTTCAAACTCTTGATTACAAAATCCATTCTTGCCCTGCCATTCCAACATACTCGCTTATTTTTCTTTCAAAAACATCTTCTATATTTTTATTTTTTGAAAATTAATAAACATCAAAGTAGATATCATATTAATGATTATTTTATTGAAGAGTGTATGCCTATCTATAATACGATTGGCACTACAATCAAGTAGGAAGAAGTTAGAAATAGTGCAGAGAGGATTATGTAATAATCTTTAGGTGTTTATGGCATTTAGTAGCTAAAAGTTAGGGACACTAAGGTCATGTAAGCAGAGTCTAATCTTAAAAAATTTCCCTCTACCTCTTCCCAGAATGCCAAATGTCATCTTATTGAGAAGAATTTAGTGATTTCCTAATGATAGTACTTATGATTTGATTTATATTGAGATTTTTTCAGTAATTGTGTATATAATTAATATAAATAAAAATAGCTAGACATTAATACTAATGATTTAAAATACGCAACATTTTCAAAGTACACAGAAAATATTAAATCACCTTAAGTTCGTGCAGTATGTAGATACTGCAAAAGAACTGAATGTGGTAAGTACAAGATAGTTGTGCGGAAAACACTGACTACATGGTACTTGTGTGTGTGTGTGTGTGTGTGTGTGTGTGTGTGTGTGCACGCGCATGTTAGTAATCTGTGTTTAATAAATACAATATAATACATGAGTACTAATCATATTTTCATTCAAATACGTACTATCCCAAATGCTGAAGAAAAGGACATTCTGTTAGGTACCTCTAATTTCCATCTTCCTGGATGATTCAGTTTCCATTACTCTTCTGCTTCAGTGTCTGTTGGTTCATTGGCATATTTTAAAACCCTGGCTCTCTGTTTAAAAAGTGACACATCAATCCTCAGATGTACTACCGTTAAACAATTGTGGAATTCCTACTGCTAAATCCTCGGACACCCACTACAAAGGAAGAGACATACACTGCTCACCAGACTAAAAGCTGCACATTCCTTCCCTTTTCTGTCTTCTAGAGGATTTTTACCCCAAGTTCACAATTTCCCACACCTTTTGCTTCTGCATGAAAAAAACCTTTTCATACATCATGTTGCATTACTGTATATTTGATGCCTTAGACCAGAAAGATTGCTAAACTTTAATTTGGTAATCAAACCCAAACTTGCTGAAATGAAATGTTTAAAGAAATCTTTGAAATATATGGTCCTTGCAGTCTAAATCCAAATCACATTTCAAGATAGTTTCTGAACTCTCAGCCAGTAATTTCACAGTTTTATAATTAGATTCTTTTAGAATTTTTTGTTCCTGAGGGAAATAAGCTTTCTGCTTTGATCAGTTATTAATGGCAGAAAAATTTTACAAAGGCATATATTTGCCAAGAAGGAAAAAAGTATCAATTTAGAATATTTCATTGTTGTAATCAAAATAATTATTTTTAATAAAACAAAAATGGCAACTAATATGTTTATTCTTTATCAAAGTAAAGGCTTTTTCCATGTCAACAAAGGAAGCATGGTAAAGTAAATTAATAAAACAACATTGTAAATAATTCTGTTCTAATGCATAATAGCATGAGAGATGAGAACAGTCCAGACACAATGGTACATGGATCTGTGGCATTCCTAAATAAGAGTTAGGAAATTAGAGAGTTATGTCTCCTCCTCACTGTTCACCAGATAACTGTTTTCATTATCAGTGGAATATGGAATCTCTCACTGATGCTCTTTTGAAAAACTCAGTGGAGGGCCTCTGGTTCTAAATAGCACTGAAGAATTTATTATTTTAGTTTCTTCAAGGTATAAACATATTGGGTTTTCAGAGCCTGTCAATATTTTTAAGCTATAAGTTTACCCATTTAACACTTAGAAAGTGGAATACATAAGTCAAGAATGTTGTAATTCTTCCTCGATGCACAGAGATACTTAAATATGTATATGCATTCTTAACATATGTAATCACATACCTAAAACTACTATTAATTTCTGACCTTTTGCATGAAAGCATAACTAAAGTAATTCTTGCTCAAGGTTCAGTTGTCTAATATTTTCCTGGTTCCTGCATAATTCCATGAATGATTCTGTTATAAAACAATTTCTGTTCACAGAAATGTGGTTTAGCTAAACAAAAATCCAGTTATGTTTTGCTAATCGTTACTAAAATCAAAGCCAATAAATTAACCTTTTGACCTTCTCTGCACTGAAAATCTGTTCTACAAATATGAGCAGTAAAGTTAATTTCATAATTTCACTAGTTTGAGCCGTCTAAAATCACTATAGATGAGCCAAAGCAATTTAAAGGCAAGTATTTGCAAACACAGAATATTTTCTTCTAATAAGTTATTGGGAAGAAAAATTCTTTATGCATTTTGAAAAAGTCCAGAAGAGTAGATCTATTTTACTACATGTGAGCCATCTGATCTATCAAACTTCTATGGCCATGTTTAAAATTGTTTTTCTCTGCAATGAATTGTAAATTCATGTTTCAGTTAAGGTGAACTACAGCTTTAAGCTCTTCAGAAAAAAATATAACTTGACCTATATAAGATCTTGGAAAGATCTGGCAGAAGATATTTTTAAAATATGATCTCATGGTTATCGCAAAATATAGATTAGTGACAGGTGAACTGCCTGACCTTAGAAACTGATAACCTCCTAACAGTAAAGCAGAAAAGTATCTTTTATCTGTAGTCTGACATTAGGAGTTCTATGTGGATGAAATAAGATTATACCTATTAAAGCACTTTAGAAATAAATACCCTTTGTACATCTCAGGTATTGTTAGAGAAAGGAATCTTAGCATAATCTTCTCACAAAGTAAAGTAGGCCTCATTATTCTCTGGTCCAAAAGCATTTAGAGGTTCCTATACCTTCAAAATTCAAGACAGACTTCTTTGCCTGGCATTTACTATACTCCACAATAGAATTACGACCTATTTTCCAGACATGTATGCTATTATCATCTATGCAAATGCTGGACTGCATCCGTCATCATGACTCCAACCACATTTCCCATGATTCAGCATCTCAGAATCTTTTTCATTATCATCTCCTTATGCTGAATATTTCTTTCATCTGTACCCAGAAGTAGCTATATGATTCTCAGTTCTCTTCCCAATACCTAGGAAAAGGGCAGGCAAAGAAAAAAACTGCAACAAAGAGAGAAGAATCAAACCTAAATAACTAGTAATAGTCAGTCTGATATTACATTTGTCTTTTGGTTTAACCTGATGCCCAAGGTTTGAAAGGCCAATAATGCTTGAATAAATATTATACTGAATTAAGTATATTTTGCACATAACTGTATGAGAAAAGCAAATCTTAAACTAATTTTAACCCAAGATTAAGTAGTTGATAGTGTGAGCTTAAATGTAAGGAAAATTCTATAGCTTTTCAGGTGTTTTAAATCATTATTTTCGTTGTTTGATATGAACAGATCCATGAAGCATAGTTGGAAATCAGTTACCAAAATTATTACCCATCATCTCAAATAAATACCATTTAAGACAGTATTTTGGTTGAATAACAGATAACAAATATAGAAGTTTTTACAGAGGGCATAAAGAACAATGATGATAGTAGAGTTGGTTGTTTCTAAGTAAATTTAAAATGTTTAACATTTAATATTTTAAATTATCAGATGATGACATGGCAAAAGATATAGCAAAATGCCATGACTGCTTCACAAGACTCATCTCTCTAGCTGTAATGATGAGTCAGCTTTAAAGTAAGAAGTGACTCTTTGGTCATAATTTGGTTTCATAGCCTTATCATGTCTCTAACAAGAAAATTAGAGCAATGATTGCAAAGCACCTTACCAATGAAATTAGAACGGAAATAATTTGGATAATTTCAAACCCTAGCAACAATGAACTCCACTTATTACTTTTGGTTGTACTAATTTTATGAGAATGATCCTATCTTATTTGAAAATTCTATCTAGGACATATCTGAGGTATCACAGTTACCTTAAAACCCTTTTCTAATTTTCACACACTATTAGACCTACAACTAGATTGTGCTTCCACTTTGCAAAATAAAAATACTATTAAGATATATATGGTGAATTGAAAACAGGTAGTCAACTTGTATTATCCAGCTTAACTGAATCAGTGTGGAACTGGGTATGGGAGACCCACCTGAGGATTGCTGCCAACAAAATAAAAAGGAGAACTGGAGAAGAAGAGATGCTGTTAGGGAGCTGTTGGTTCTCCTCGGGCTGTTGGTTTTTCTGAAGGAGCTTGTCACATCGATATTCCTAATATGAACCCAGCTGTTCTCACTGTTAGAGGAGCTCAGGACCTCACTCTTGCTGAGGATGACTGTAGTACTTTCCAAGAGAATTATGGTCCTTTCCTTCAGTTTTTCTTTCTGGATTCAGTGCCTATTCCTTAGCCTGCTGACACAGATCCTTCATCCCATTGGCACAGACTTTCTACCTTCCACCCCTGACCTTGGGGCCTTCTTAGAACACATCCTTGAAACAGGCTTGCATGATACATGGTTGTGGACTCTTGGCTCCAGT
Organism: Chinchilla lanigera; assembly: GCF_000276665.1. Classification (NCBI taxonomy): domain Eukaryota; kingdom Metazoa; phylum Chordata; class Mammalia; order Rodentia; family Chinchillidae; genus Chinchilla; species Chinchilla lanigera. The sequence goes on from NW_004955417.1 coordinate 1,747,579, forward strand.
TGGACTCATAGAGGGCATTGTCATGGGTTCCAGCTCTTTAGCTGGACTCGTGCAGGACATTGCCCATAGGATCCAGATCCTCAGATGGAATATTTGGATCTTTAGTGGGTGGGCAGATTTCATGCACTCTCTTTGTACTTGTCTCTTTGGGTGGCTACTATAAAACAATCCTATAAATTATATGTCCTGTATTGAATTGTTTTCTTTGTAAAGCCTGACTTCAACAACACACCAAGAAGAACAAGCCACACACCCACACACACATCTATAGATAGATATGTAGATAATAGATAGATAGAGATAACCTACAGCCATATATAAATTATCTGTATCCCTCTCCTTATAGTTAATTATATCCATATATGGAGGGAGAAAGATATTAAAAGCTTTAAAGTAAGAAAGGAGGCTAGTTACTCATACATATCTATGTCTATAGATGTATAGATACATTGATTATCTCTCTATATATATATATCTCAATAAAGAGAGTAGTATCAAAAGCTTTCAATTCGGCTGGAGATTTAGCTCAGGGTGCAGCACCTGCTTGGCAAGTGTGAGGTCCTGAGTTCAATTCTCTGTACTCCCTACAAAAAAATGCTTTAAATTAAGAAAGAATGAGGACAATTTTAATTTTATGCACATATATGTATAGCTCTATCTATCTATCTATATAATATGTGTATATCTATATAGAGAGAGGAGTATCAAAAACTTTAAACTAAGAACAGAGGACAGTTTTAGTTTTATGTCAGTCTCATTAGTGGCATTAATTTCTCTTTCAGAGAGCTTGTATTAAGTTGGTTATTTGAAACAACTTGCCAATGGACACCAGTTGTAATGAAAATTGATTCCAAAAGGAGCTAATGATAGGAAACCAAATGTAGGAGTGCATTTACCCTAAATAACATACCCATATAGCTCTTAATTTTCTTGTAGCAAATACTGAAAACACACTACCTTATTTATGAATTTCCTAGTACTTCTGTAACAAAGTGCTATAATGTCTTAATAGAAATGTATTCATTCACATTTCTGGAAAAATCCAAATTTGTGTTCTCAGTTGGACCATGTATCCCCGCTTAATTCTCTAGAGAAAGAGTTGTTCTTATCTGTTCTAGTTTCTGGTAACTCCAAGCTCATCTTAGCTTGTGGTGCCACCACTCATATCTCTGCCTATCTCTTTGCATAGCTGTCTTTCCACCGTATCTGTGTCCAAATATCCTGATACTTATAACAATCCTATTGGATAAGGGTTTTAATGTCAGCTTGACTATGTTTATAAATGCACTATTTTCAAATAAAATTATATTCAAAGATACTAGGAGTTATATATCTATTAAAAGACAAAAGGAACTGATCATAGGAAATCCAGCCATAAAAATCTACCCTTGAGTTTCCTCAAAATGTGTTATCCTTTCCATGTGCAAAATATATTAACCTTATCCTCATTCCCACAAATTCTTATATCCTTCCAGCATCAACTATGTATGAGTTTATTATTTCAACTATATATAACCAACTCAAAAATCTCAAATTGCATCTTGTCAGTCACCTAAGTCAAGTATATGTAAAACCCCAATTAGAGTACAGTTTCTTCAGGGGAAAAGTGAACCTCTTAAAGTACACAGTAATGGATAGGCATATCCAAAACCCAGTAATGGATAGGCATAAAGTAAACATTCTCATTTTTAAAAAAGCTGAATAGTAACATAGATTGTGAGTTCCAGATAAGTCTAAAACTTATTAGCCAGTGGATCTATTTATGAACCTTCAGCCCCCTGTGATAATAGTCTGACATTTTAGCAACCTAGGTAAGCAACCCTGCCTTTTCAGCCTAAGAATATCCTGCCAGCTCAAACTTTTGTGTATCATCAAAATCATTCTTTCACCAGGTATGGTGGTACATGCCTGTAAACCCAGAAGTTAGGAGGCTGAGGCAGGAGGATCACCATGAATTTGAGGCCAGTTCAGACTATATAGGGAACTCAAGGCCAGCCTCAACTACATAGTGAGACCCTGTCTAAAAAAAAGCATTCTTTCTTCATATTATCCTGTCTCCATCTCTTAGAATCAAAGTTAGTTTGTTTCTTTTGGTACAAAATTCTTAAAAATGTATTAGTCTCATAAGCATTTCACAGAAGTCCAAGCTATCGGACAAATTCATCCAGCAATCTTTCCTGAGTAATCACGTCTCTGTGCCTACTTCCTGCTGAGATAGTCAGCTAGAACCGTGCATCACATACCAAATGTCTTAAGCAAATGTTTAACAGCCACCTCCTTTGGCAAATCTCTAGACCAAAGCATTGGGATAGGCTAGAAGTTTGCTGGATTCTCATAACTTGCTTTCTTTAAATTATGTCTTTGCTTCCATATTTTAAAGCAAGAATATTTCAACTCTTTATTTCAAAATCTTCTCAGCTAAATGTCCATTGCTTACAAAGTCTACTTTCCACCCAAAAGGAGGTAGTTCAGCCAATTCATTTTCCCCTCTGTTTCCAGCTTCACCAGTGCTCTTCATTTCCATGTACTTCATTTCCATGCAAGGTATCAGCAGAATAAATTTTAATGTTCTTATTTTTTTTTACATTTTGCTTATGTCTCTATATTCTTTAATATGATGTGAAGCTTTCCCTAGAACTCTCCTCACATCTTTACTGTCCACATGATTTACCAACAGTCTATGTAAAGCTGTCTGGTCTTATACCAATAACCAAAATACTTCTAGCTTCTACCCACTCACCAATTTCAAAACCATTTTCACATTTTAGGTATCCATTAAAGATGAGAAAAACCACTATTGAAAGAGAATCCTTGATTTCAAATGGAATTTCCAAATACCACAATAGGAATCTCAAAATACCACATTTGTAGTCTGTTCCTCAGCCTTACATCAGGGAAAAAGAAATTTGATTTCCAAATATAGTGAACAGGATGGAAAAATACATCTTTTTTTGGAAGATGTAGTTTTAAAAGATTCAATATTCAGGAATTTTTATCAGTGATTAATTTTGTCATGAATTTTCCAGAAATGAGCAACTTATTAATGTAACAACATCTGCATAATAAAAAAGAAAACAAAATACATAAAAGCTTGTGTTTGGTGATTGGAAACCTGACTTGAAGACCTATAATAGGTGCCTCAGTTTTTACCTAGTTCTCAATAATGAGTCACTCTTCATCATAGTTCCCTTTAACTTAATGGAAGATCAGGAGTTACTTCTGATAAGAGATTATACAGTAATGCTGCATTTAAAAATAATTAAGTCTTCTTAGCATCCCCTAGAGAGACTCACTATTGTAATTAAAGTCTTGTTAAAAGCCTCTCAAGCTTCTCATTTTGAATATATTCTAATTTTCTAATTATTATTCCATATTTTTCAATCTGTTTCCTTCTTTGGAATTAATAAGTAATCTCTAGTTTGTAGTTAATTTTCAGTTCACAAATTCATTCTTGTGCTATTTCTGTTTTAATGTTAATTCCATCTCTTATGTCTTCAATAGTCAAGATTTTTTATTCCTAAAAAGTTATATGTCTGCATATATATATAAAATATTTACACATTAATTCAATAAGCATTTATCAATGTGTGTTAGTGTGCAGAATTTCATTATCATTTATTTTCCAACTAGTGTTTTTGATTTTAATTACAATTTTTTTCTTTTCCTATAAGCTAGCTAGATATTGAGAAGTATGCGTTGTTGAAAGATATTTCAAACATGAAATGTTCTTATTTTTACATAGGTTATGTTTAGTTGATTTGAGAATGAGAGAATGGAAAACTTCAAAACTTTAAACTCTATAATATGAGGAAAAAAATTGGTACAAAAGATCTTATTGGGGAATAGAAAGATGCTTATAGAATTAGGTAAATGTTTCTAGAATAAAAAAACAGGCAAGCAATAGAAGATAAAAGGAAAAGGGGAAAGAAATCTTATGTTGTGTAAAAATAAGAGAAATAAGAGGAGAAAAGACACAATGGAGGAAAACAAGAGAAAAAGGTAAAAAAAAAGATGTGAAACAAAGCAGAAGGACAAAGGAAGATTTCTCAAGGTGAAGAAGAAAGGAGGGAATGAAAGAGAGAGAAAATATATATTTTTAAAAGATGCTCATGTTATTGAATGGAGCAGGGACCAGCTGTGTTTCCTGGGTTATTATCATCCCATTCAATTTTTTGTCAAAACAATTGGCCAATATGAAAAAAATTATTCTTTATTTTAGGACAGAAGTAAGAAGAAAAAGAAAAGAAACACTGAAGGAGAGAAGATACTCAAAAAAAGGAAAAGAAGATACAGCCTGTCAGCAGAATGGATCACTGCAAGAACAAGAGGCATTCATCAGAGGGAATTTGTATCTGCCCATAATTTATCATTATTCCTTCTTTTCCTATTGCCTTCCTTTCCCTTCCATCCTCCATCCTCATCCCATTTACAAAACTGCTTCTATTATTTTCTTTCCATTCTTTTCTTAATCCCTATCCCCTTTCCTCCCTACCCTCTCAAGCTTTCCCTATTAGCTTTCCCATCTGAACATTTTCATCCTACTTCTCCTTTCATCCTCTTTCTCCTTATTTACCCTTTGGGCATTATTTATGTGAAAATGGACCAATAAAATTAATTTTTTAAAAGGAAGAGCAACCCACTTTCTGCACCTCCTTCTGTCCCTCTCAGAAAGAAGCTTTCTTTCTCTCAATAAATTCTCCCTACTCTTCACCTGCATTGCTCCTAGAATTCATTCCTCAATTTTAGAAGACACAAATTTGGCATTTCAGGTATCTCTCCAGTTGAGAATTTCATATCATTTGGACATCTTCAACCAAGATAGTTGGATGAAGGACCACTTTGGGAAGGACGGTACACCATGATCCTGTCAATTTCATCAGCTGTCAAGGTAGCAGGCCTGGACTCCTGGATACACCATACCCGACTCAAGACCTGAGAACCAAACACTGTTACTGAGTGTGAGCAACCATCATCAGAATATTCCCGTGAACTCACTGAAGACTTAAGATTGTTGTTCAAGAAAAAACAAACTATTCAGGTAAGTAATCTAAGATGTTACTCTTATCCCATTTACTAATCACTTTACCGCTTAAAGGAGAATGCAATTCCTTTCTAAAGTGGGCACAAGAATATGCAGAGTCATTATAACAGACATCTTGCTGGATATATGGCCTGCTCCCCTTGTCAAGGACTTCAGAACTTCCTTGGTGAATATCCCCACTCCAAGAAGATGATTAAAATAAACTATAAGACTCTACTGATAAGTTAGGAAAGAGTTCAATGGTTCATAGTTCAACCCTCCCATTACAAGGTAGCTGAGTGTCCTATAAACTTATACTATTAATGGTCCTGGACATAATAGAATTTTTTTCTAACAATGCTATTAAAAGTTCTACTACTACTCCTATTTAGTAAAACTAAGGTTTCTATTCTGAGGGCCAACAACCATAGATATCAAGATGGCTACTTTCAGATACGGGATGATTGTCTATGGCTATCCCCCACTATAGGACATCTTAGTAGAAAGGCCCCCTTATGTTGAGAACAGAAAAATTACTCCTATTCTCACTGGCCTAACTACTAAATATTTGGGAGGGACAACCCCCCTAAACAATATACACACATAGTAACTTTACAGGCTGAAAACTGGTTTGCAAAAAACTCACTTAACTGCCCCAGTATTAGATAGAAAGCCCCTCAGTGGCACTCACTGGTCCTGTGAAACCAATTTGTGGCGCCGTCTACCCCCTCGATGGATAAGACGATGCACATTGGGATTTGCATCATTTCAAGGCACTTCATGTCAGGCTCTGGAGCCGCTGCTCTATGCCTGTGGACAAGTCTCTTCAACTGGTAGCTCATGTCCAACTGCTCCAGCCATGTTGCCATGCCCCAGTCACCTACAAACCAAAACAACCAAGAAATGTCTAACCAAATAAAGAAACAAAAACAAACAGAAAACACCTTAAAAGAAAAAAGAAATTTCTCTATGATTTTGAACATGAGTTTTTTTGTTTTGTTGTTTGGTTTGGTTTCAGGGTACCAGGAATCAAAGTGAGGACCTCATGCTTGCCAGGCAGGTGCTGTGCCACTGAGCTAAATCCTAGCCTCTTTTGCTTCTTATTTCACCACGGTCTACACTTTTATTTTATTGTTACACATCGTATTGTCTCCCTAGGTCTGTAGTTTTGAAGCAGTGTCCAGTTCCAGATGTATGTCTGCTCTTGCTGTCAGAGCCTAGATTCCCAGACCAGTGCAGAGTGCTCACCAACAAGGGGGCAGGAGTACTAGGATGGTGTATCGGTTACTTTTTTCTCACTGCTGGGACAAAATACCTGACACCCAAAATTAAGGAAGGAAAGGTTTATTTTGCTTACAGTTTGTGGAAGTTTCAGTCCATACTTGGCAGATTATAAGGCAGAGTGGCACATGGCAGAGAGCTACAGCTCAGGGCGGCAGAACACAGCAAAAGCAGCAACCACACACCAGGGCGGAATGGGGGAGGAATGGCCTCAAGCACTCCCTTCCTCTCCCTTACATATGCAAACTATCCACCCCAGAGCGGGTGCAGCTCTCACACCCTTAATCAAACTTTAAAAGCCTGCCCCGTGACCCCATGAGGCTTTGGGGGGACACACAGACATAAACCATAACAGATGGGGTGTTAAATAACCAGTCCTTCAAATCCACAGAGACTCAAGCTGAGCCTGGCCTCTTGTTATAGGCATGGGGCCTGAGTCTTTTAGTTTAAATGTCTCAGGGTTCTCTTTCCAGCTTTACCGTGTTTCCCTGACCATGGATGGGGACTCCCATGGTTGTCCCTCACTCAGTCACTATCGGAATATAATGCAGAGAGCCTTTAAAATGAAGTTAACCCATGGCTGCTTTGAGTACTGAGTTCAATCAACCCCTTTCTGGAATGGCATTCAACCACTCTCTCTAGTGAGTGAGGCAGGTTCTTGGACTGGAGTCACTCAGTAACAGTTGCAGAAGAGACCATCTGCCAGTCTACTGCACTGTTATGTTTCTGTCTGAAGTCCTATGGAGTCCCTCAATTTCACTGTCTCTGTAGATTCAATTTTCCTTACTTATGAGCCAAAAGTGAGTGTGCATTGTGATTTTCTTTTTCAGCCTTTTTGTCTGTCTCTTCAGTTTCTCTATAAGCTCCAATTTTCCCTTCAGATACTTCCTGAGTCCCAGGCATCTACCTTCCTCCTTCTTTTCTTCCCTAAATTTTTATACTTCAGTGAATGCATTCTGAATGTTAGAGAAGCTCATAGGTTGTTCCTTATCACTACGCCACTTTCTCCAAATTTTTATGTTTATTTCCTATTTCCTGGTTGCATAAATGTATTATTTCTTTTATACATTATTTTCTGTTGATGTTTGTTATTTAAACATTATTTTTAATTGTTTTTAGTATTTACACTTAATTGTGTTTATATGTTAAAATTTAAGTACATAGTTTTAAACTCTTTTTAAACAATACAGATATTTCAATAATTCAATCTCCTTTGTCTGAATTTATATCCCATTATGAAATTAAATCCATGACACTTGCTTTGATTCATGTACATGTGTGTTTAATTTACATTTCCTTTTACTCTTTCATTTACTTATTATCCTTCTTCTATAGGAAATCTGAGACTTTATTTTTCCAATAGTAATTTGTGTTTATTGACATTCTCTTCACTGGTTAACTCTTCAATATTTTATTGATAAACATTTTTTACATTTTACTTCACAAATAATTGATTTGGATCTACATTACTGGGCATTGGATCAATTTCATCATTCTTCTGCAGGTTTTTGCCGCCTTCTGATACACCACATTACTATTAGAAAGTCCTGGCTGGGCATAGTGTTGCACACCTGTAATCTCAGCACTCAGGAGGCTGAAGCAGTTTGGCAGATGTGTGCGCAAGGCATATCTAAACTACATAGTGAGACTCTGTCTCAAAAAGAAAAGTCTCCATTCATGACTGTTGTCATTTCTTTGCATGTGATTTGATTTTCCTCTCTTTTAAAGCAACTTATTTTACTTGAGGTCCTACAGATTTGATATGATGTATTTAGTTTGAATTAATTTATATTTAACCTTGATTTATTTTTTTTAAATTTATATTCTCACATTTTTATTACTTTGAAAAATGTATGAATTATTGCATAAGACCATTCTTATTCTTTCTCTTCATTTCTATTTATTTTATGATTTAATTTTTTATCATCACAGACATTTCTACTTTGAAGTTGAAGCTATGCATTGTTTTCAGTAATTATAATTTAAACTTTATAAATTGCTAGAAATGTATAAGCATGTGAATACTGGCATATATACATATATTCATTTTTAATATGCTTGTTGTAGATCAGTTATATACAAGACTGAATGTTTGATTGATTTTTACCTAAATAGTCTATATTACTCACTGGTGGCTCTAGGATTTACACCACCAGAACATATCTAGTGTTAAGGTTAGGTCTACTGTTGAATTTCTCAGAATAACATGAATGAATGCACATGCAAAATGATATCTTGACACCTATTATTAATAAATTTTAAACATTGAATAGAATAAGATAGTTGCGTAGCTCATCAATGGCACAAGAAAAGACACAGTATCTATGTGAAATCTTCTACTGTTATACAGGTGCCCCTTTTCTGATCTTTTAAATCACATCCTAGAACAAAGTTTGTTGTTTAAAGTGAAGACCAGGAACACTTTACTACTTCTAAATTCCAAGTAATGATGTATCAAGATCAATGAACATGAATGTATAAAAATATTTTCAATGAGGACAGTTTGAATACCAAGGCTGGGAATGTGGTTCATTGTTGGAGAACTTGCGTGGTATGCCTGAGGCCTAAGTTCAAAAGGAAATGGACTACAGTACCTAGAAATGTTACTGTATGTGAAATACATTAGCAAATGCGACACAGCTCAGTTTTTATGTTCATCATTCCACTCTCTATCCTATTAATCATTTTTAACTCATCAATGAGGACTTTTATTACGATTAAGTAAAATGTAATACATTTTCAGTTGTATTTTTCTATTTTAAAAATAAGTACAAAACACTGAAGAATGAAGATTGTACTTATAGGTATTCCCTCGACTTTCTCCTATGAAGAGATTTAATCATGTTGTCACTGTTACCACATGAGTTACGTTCTATGACCTGGTGAGTAGATGTCACAAACACTGTTGGAAGTCAAATCGCACTCTCCTATCTTTAACAAGTGAGTCTATGAATCAGGAACAAACCCCTAGAATGCAAGGTCTGCTGGTGTGATGTCAAATCTTGGCAGTTTACTTGGTCCAAGTGAGAGATATAATTGGTAAATCACATTTCTGGGTGTATTTGTGAGGATGTTTCTACAAACGATTGGCATTCAGGTCACTGAGTCGAAGGGGTTCCGACTCTCCCTGAATGTGGGCAATACCATCCCATAAGTGGGGAGCCAGACGAAGCAGAAAGAACCAGGAGGAAGCACAGCGCTTCAGTTCCTAAAAGGGGGTGGCTTGTGTTACTGCTATCCTTCTCCGATATAAGACTCAGCTTCTTCAACCTTTGAATGTGGACACACATCAGCAGTTCTGCAGCGGCCTTCCAGGACTTCTGTCCTCAACTGGAAACGCTTCACTGGTTCCTCTTATTCAGAGGTTTTCAATTTCTTAGACTGATTTTATTTTTATTTTTATTCATTTTTTATTTTATTTATTTTTATTTCTTAGACTGATTTTATTCAGAGGTTTTCAGTTCATAGCTACTGATTTACCTGGCTCTCCAACCTGCAGAAAGCCAGTGTGGGGCTATCCAGCCTCTCAATGTATAAGAGAGTTTAATAATCCCTTGTATTACATTGTATAGATTCTGTTTCTCTAAAAATCCTTGTCTAATACAACAAGCCTGCCAGATAACACTCCCTAATTTACCCATTCTGTCTCACCTAAAGGAAATTAATTAATTTACCAGAGAGAGAAAACAGAATTGGCTAAAACCTAACATGCTAATCCTCTCTTTCAAAAACTCAAGAGTCAAAATACTTTAACAATCATGCCCCATTCTCACTGGTTTGCTTGATGACACTAATTTGTCGTATTTGACAGATATGTCTTAGCACATAACACCTTACTGACAGCACTCGGCAAATATTTTTGAAATAAAGATTTTAGTTATTAATGGTGCAGAAAATAGAAATATTTTCCATACTTTCATTATATTTGATACAACAACTGTAAAAATTAATATTTATTTTCATCAGAATAATACACTACTACTATGGAGAATATAGGAAGAATAAGCTGAGTCTGTTAGGCAATTGGAAGGAGTTTAGGAAAGGAGTACCTGCTGCACTCAAGAAGCACTTGCTGGTGATATTCTCACAGAGATTATCTCACAAACACTTCGTGGAAGTTCTCAGGGATCATTATTACAATTCCAGTCAAAAGTGAGACCATGGTCCACTACTTTTCATTAAAATGTGTATTTTAGTTGGTGGTTTTTACGAAGAGCATAAAATTTTGCTCAGTTATCAAATTATTGTTATAGCTTCACTGCAGTATTTCCAAAAGAAAACTGGAGGATTGTTATGGTTGGTTTTGGAAAAAAAACACCACCACTCTCTGCTTCACTCCAACCAGAGCAAAACATTGATCTTTCTAGATGCTAAGTAAGTCACTAGCAATCTTTTTCTACACTGAGATCTTTCTGCAACTGGTTTTCTGTTTTGTTTTAAGAGACAATTTTACTATAGCATATATTGACTTTGCAATATATTTTATCTAATTTTCCCAAGATGTTTGAATGTTATTGTAAAAAATTTCACACACTATATTGAGGCAATAAAATAAGATATGTAAAATAAAAATGTAGTCTGAATACTAAGTGCTTTCATGTTTATTACAGTTTAGAAACTCTTACTGTTTGTTCAGTAGTAATTTGATTTAAAGCCTATGGAACATTGCACAAGATTAAATTCCTTTGGTTTGTTTGTTTTTCACTAATTAAATATTAGTATTTTAGCTCTGTAACACTTACATATTATTGATACACATTTAAAATGAACACATCTTTTCATAGAACTTCCCAGAGATTGAAAACCATAGTAAAAGGATTAAACTTTTACATTAAAAAAATAAAAATAAAAGGCTGTATAAGGATTAACAACCTTCACACTGAATTCTATTTTTCAGAGAATGCCTACTCCACATTTTGGCTACCTTAACTCTCTCTCAACAAACATTTATTTTTTTACTAACTCGATTCTAATAAAAACATCTATTTAAATATATGTATCTGCCTGTTGCTGAAGAATAAAAGTTCCTTTAGTCTTACATATCTTAGTAAAACTAATATTTAGGTAAAGACTTTCCGGTAATATTTCAGTCATTTGAAAAATACCTGTTATAGAATAGATAAATTAATTTTTAAAACTGTACACTATTTTAAAGCTGTGACATTTACTAATTTATACTAAGTAAAAAAGTACTATAAATCATAAATATGAGACCACAGGTATGTTTCCAATTAAAATGTGTTACTGTTTGTTTCTTTTTTGTAAGAATATTTTTGGTTTATATCTTATTGTGTTGGTTTGGGGCTTATTTTGCAAGGGGAACAATATAATACAGGACACATACTTCAGACGATTATTTATAATAGTCACCCAAAGAACAGTATACAAAAGAGTGCAGAAAATCTGTCCACACACTAAGACCAAGGAATCCAGCTGAGGGCCTGGATCCCAC
>NW_004955417.1:1759431-1762766 GCF_000276665.1 Chinchilla lanigera
TAGTCACCCAAAGAACAGTATACAAAAGAGTGCAGAAAATCTGTCCACACACTAAGACCAAGGAATCCAGCTGAGGGCCTGGATCCCACAACAATGTCTTACATGAGTCCAGCTGAATACCCAGAGCTCATAACAATGCCTTCCATGATCCAACTGGAGGCCCAGAGCCAATAACAACGTCTCATGCAGGCCTGTTTCACGGATCTGCTGGAAAGGCCCAAAGGTCAATGGTGGAATCTACAAAGTCTGTGCCAGCAGGATGAAGGACCTATGCTAGCAGGCTGGGGGATCTGCACTGGAGCCAGGAAGTGATGCTCAGAAGAACCAGAGCTCCCCCAAAAGGTACCACGGCCATCCTCGGCAACTGTGAGGTCCCGAGCTCCTCCGATGATCAGGATGGCCGAGTTCCCATCAGGGAAGCCAATGCAGCAAACTTTTCCAGGAGGCTAGCAGTGCACCATCTTCCCCTCCAGAACCAGAAAGCTATACTCAAAGTGAGGACCAGAGCTCCCCAAAGTGAAGCAAAGCCATTCTCAATGCCAGCGAGGTCCCGAGCTCCTTGGAAGATGAAAATAGTCAAGTTCATCAGGAAAGCCAGCTCCCCACAGCCTCTCTCAGCTCCCAAAAGCCTCCTTCTTCTTCTCTAGGTCTGCCTTTATGCTGTTTCAACAGTCCTCAGGTGGGCCTCCCACACCTAGCACCACACTTACTCAGTTCAGCTGGGGGTTATAAGTTGACCACCAGTTATCAATCCACTACAATTATGTTCTGAAGAACTGCTTTGAGGGTAGCCATGATATACTATAGTCATTGTTATTATTCTTTCATTATTTGATTATGAATTTTTTTCATAAAATAAGAAAGTAAAATTACATATTTGGTAAATAATATATTAAAGTAATATATTCTGTTTAATTTTGTTTTGTAATAGGTTTTATGTCATTTGAATAGATCTTATCTCTCAGATAACTCTACTGTATCAAATAATCTCAAACTCTTCTTAACGGTTTCAATAGCTATCAACCACTGTAATTTGAATAATATAAGTATCAGAAAATGAATTTTTGTTATATTTTTGTTTCTTCATATACAAAGAAAGCAAGACAGAAATTTGTTAAGAAAGTGGCATCCCGGGGTGAAGATGCAGCTCAAATCAATAAGCTCAGCACTACTTTTACATCCAGAAATTGAGTTTCCTGTGGAGTAGTTTCCCACCAGTTTTTTGCATTAAAAACAAGTTGCTTCAAAATTGCTACAGGTTTTTAAACTTTAATAAGAGAAGTTTATTTTGTAACTGAGTCACTATTGATTATGCTCTAAGAAAGAATTATGTAATGAAGGGAAGTCAAGAAATTATGCAATGTGAACATTTACTGATGGCTTAAAATGTACTTAAATTCATTTCCAAGACAATTTATACCACTTTTAAAATGTCATTTGTGTTACACATGTTTTGTATTTTGCATATGATATTTACTGAATAACTAAAGCTTAACTTTTATGATAGGGCACAGCTCAGTGTAAAACCATGTACTTAGGATGCAAGAAACTCATTCAATCACAGACCAACATCAACAACAAAACTAACATAAAACCACATGAAGGTTACACTTTATGCAATGCATAACATTAGACTGCTTAACATGTGTTCAAGGAAACTTGGTGTGTGGTGTATGGGTGAGTGTGTGTGTGTGTGTGTGTGTTTGCATGTGTGCACATACAAATCTGTAAATATTTATCATTAATAGCCCAATTCAACATTCTTGGAAAGTACATGGCATATGATTTAGCAATTTCTTGCTGCAAGAAGTGCAAAGATAAATTTAGCGAATCTAGTGATGAGTGGACAAGTCAGGCACCAAACGACAAAAAGATAGAATCCAACGATTTTTGATTCACAAAACTCACAAAACTTGTAAAGATAGAATCCAACGATTATTTCTTGAAGGATTTATGCCTATTAAAAACCCAATGATGAAATCAAAAGGTCAAAAATTAAAAATCCTCAACGTGGTTACAGATACCTACACTGTCCCCCGCATACACTCAGTACAAATTGTGAGAACTAACTTAAAACTAACATAAATAAAATTCTGTCTTTTCTTCATGATCCCACTTGACTGCTTGGTTGGTAAAGTTACTAAGTACCCCCATTCCTCAAATTATTAGCGTTATGGCTTGTGTGTAGACATCCCCTGCAAGCCTCATATTGTCATAGGAGGCTGGATCTAGAGTGTGTGATGCTGGGATCAAGGATGCAATGCTAAGACTAAGGGTATGAGTACTACGTGCCCTAAAATGGGTACTCGGGATAAAATATAAGGGAAAGAAGGTTGCTCTTCACTGTCGCTTGTTGCTTGCCACTTACTGCTTGCTGATTTCTGCCTGTCTGCTCTGCAGTGCTCTCTGCCATGCCACCCTGCCTTGGAGCCAGCCAACCATGGACTGAAACCCTTACAAACTGGAGGCTAAATAAACCTTTACTCCTTTAACTTTCAGTGTCCAGTATTTTGTCTCAGCAACAAGAATAGCAACTAAGAGAATGAGTGTGAAGCAAAAGTCAACTCATTTGTCTACTGTGATTTGATTCACAAAACTCAAATCCTTCTTTAGATCTTTCACCATTTGATACCTCTCAATATTGCTTGGTTTACTACTGAATAATTTATTTCTGCCTCCTCTTTGTATCATCTTCCTTGTAGATCTGACTGTCCTCTTCTGTCTATATAATATCTCCCTTTGTTCCTCTTATGGTGTCACATGTCACTGAGATTAGATTCACCTGTTTAATGCAGAATTAATATATCTGGATATCCTTAATTCACTTCATCTTAGAAGACCCACTCTAAATATTGTTTATTATATACAGAAACTCCAAGGCTCAGGAAATAGAAATATCTTTTGGAGGTACCATGACTCGATGATCAAACTTGAAATTATATGTTGCTCACTTAAAGATGTAACAGGAAGGCTAGCAAATAATATGCTGAATATATTTTCATCAAATTATAAACAAGAAAAATTAATTACTGCTTTAATCAAATTGGATTCAAATTATTGATTGGGTAAAATTCTAAGTACAATATCAAAGGATATATTTTATACTAATAGGAAGCGACTACATGGACCTAACCTAAATTTTAAAATAGTTGTTAATGCTAAAATAAAAGGCTACCTGAGTGTGGAAACTGGACCAGAATGGTTATTTTTAATTAATTTAATAATAAATATTCATTTGGTGTTTTGTTTTGTTTTGTTTTGGTTTTTTTCCAGTACCGGGAGTCGAACTCATGACCTCGCGCTTGCCAGGCAGGTGCTGTGCCACTGAGCTAAAT
>NW_004955417.1:1762866-1805037 GCF_000276665.1 Chinchilla lanigera
CCATTACCAACATTTTTGGCAGTAGTAGTACTTCTTTAATCTTCAGATAGGAACAAATTCTGTAAGCTTAACTTCAACACATCACCAACTGAGGTAGAGAAATTGTGTCCTTTTGACACTGTTTTCATCCTCTTTTAAAATTAAGTTGGGTATTTTTTAATTTTGAGAATATCTGCCCCCACAAAATGTGATTATAAAATATGCCGTTTCCAAACATGGCACCGAAAGTGGTCTCACCGTGCTCCTACACGCTCTTCTTCTTGCCTGGTCAACACCCACATATAGGTTCACTTTGTGGTTCTGACTATGAGCTCCACAGTTGCCAGTTGTTAGCAAAACTATGGTAAATGTCATTCACAGGATGACAAATGCTAATAGAAATAACGCTGGGTTATGTTTCTAAATATTTTTCACCTCACACTTTCTTTTATTACTTAAAAATATTTTTCTTTCTCATAGTCATAAATAATAAGGAAATAGATTTAATTTTATGAAAAGTTTAAATGTGTAAAGATTTAGAGATTTTTTAATGGAATAATACAACATGTCCTCTTGCCAAATTTAAAATAAAATAGGAGCATAAGAGTCTTATGTCACCTGGATACTTTTGCTATCCAGAGCAAAGTTATTATTAAAAAGTAAAAGTTTGATATTTTGACTGAAAATAACAAACAAATTTTACCCACTAGATTTATAGTTCACAAATGTTTTACACATTATTTGTAGAAACTATAAAGTACTTGATAAGCTTACTGGGATACTAAATTCCAAAATATTTAAAATTAATTTTATTCATACACATTTGATGTACTTAATGATCACATTCATTGTAGGGAATTTGTATCTTTACAAAATATAAGTTTTTTATGGATATTGAATTACATTTATTTTAATTTTATTATTTTATTTTGCGGAACAAATATAATTTTCCCCTGGTTTCTGATATTTATATAGATTTTTAAAATTTTCAACAGAAAATAACATTAAAACACTGTCAAAACAGTCTAACAGGAGAGTAAAAATAACACACTGCACATTGTTAGATTCATAGTAGTTGTTCAGAGTACAAGATATAGGCATGAAATAGTGTCAAAAAGTAATAGCCCAAAGTTTTCCTTTCAATAAACTAAGAGAAACTAGCTGTATAACTATCTTAACTATCGTGTATATATAGTTTTTATCTTTTCCCTTCCTTCCTTTCCCTTCTCCCATCACAGTTTTTCTTTCCTTTGAACAGTTCCTTCCCTTCTCACAATATCTGTACATAATTCACAATATCACTTTCACAATATCAGTTTCTCACACTAATGAGACAATACAATATTTACACATCTGGGTTTGAGTTATTTCACTTATGTGTATGAGTTTGAGTTGCATCCATTTACCTATAAAAGTCTCAAGTTTCTCCTTCTTTATGGCTGAGTATTACTCCATTTTATAAAAAAAACGTTTTCAACCTTCCTTGGTTGATGGGCATTTGGGTTGTTTCCAAGAGCTAACTATTACAAATTGTTCTGCTATAAACATGCATTTGCATATATCACTGTGGTATGACCTTTTTAGTTCTTCTGGGAAGATACCCAGAAGGGGAATAGCTGGGTCAAATGGGACCTCTAATCCTAGTTTTAAGAGTAATCTGCACACTGATTTCTGCAGGGGCTGTACCAGTCTTTTTAATAAGGTGTGATCTCGTATGTTGATTCTTCATAGTATTTGTAGACTGGGTTTTGTTCATGAAGCCTCTGCTTTGCATCTATGTCTTTAATATTTCTACCTATGCTCTCTTCCAGTGCACTTGGTGTTTCTGTTTGGTGTTGAGATCTTTGATATATTCTGACTTTAGTTTAGTGGTGATAGACATGGGTCTAGTTTTAGTCTTGGGCATGTGGAAAGCCAGTCTTTCCAGCACCATTTCCTAAAGAAACTATGTTCCTTCCAGTGAACCTATTTGGCTCCTTTGTCAAAGATAAGGTGGCTGAGTGTATTTGTAGTTGTTTCTGCATCTTGTGTTCTGTTTCACTGATTCTCAGATCTGTTTTTTTGCCAATACCATGTTGATTTTCTCACAGTAGCTTTATAGGATAATTTCAAGTCTGAGATTGTGATGCCCCCAAATTGATTTTGCTATTCCAGGTCTCTTCTGGTTCCAAATGAATTTTAGGAATGTTTTTCTAGTTCTATGAGGTACTCTAATGGTATTTTGATCAGGATTGCATTAAATATGTATGACAATTTTGACAGTGTGGCCATTTTCACTATGTCCATTCTTCCTTTCCATGAACAAGGGATACATATTGTATCTTGATTCTTCTTTTTTTCTTCAGTCCCCTCCCCTCCTTTCAACTCTTCTTCTCCTTCTTATTTACAAAAGCTTTGTGTCCATTTTTTCTTCTATCCTTTGTTCCTTAGTGTTATGGTTGATACATTGTGTCAACTTGGGGAGTCTAGAGTTTGGCTAAGTGACTCAGCAGGAAGCCAGGTCCTTACTTTGTATACATCCTGAGCCTGTGGAAGAGGAGGGCATGGAGTTTATGTGAGAGCTACATGCCCCTTAGGTGGGGGTAGCCTGTTTAAAAAGTAAGGCAGGGAAAGAGGCTCTTGCCGCCATTCCTCCCGTTTGCTCTGGCTGCTTTGCTGTTCAGTTGCCATTCCCCCTTGCTCTTGTTGTTTTGCTACCTTCTGCCTCGGAGCCAGCCAAGTATGGACTGAAACCTCCACAAACTGTAAGCTAAATAAACCTTTCCTTCCTTCATTTTGGGCATTGGGTATTTTGTCTCAACAATGAGAGAAAAGTAACCAAGACACTTAGTAATTGAGATAATGTGCAACGATGTGTCTATTTTCATTCTTAAAAATTTACCAAAATATTTTATTTTTCTACAAAAATTTCACTCAAATTAATTTTGTTGGTCAATGCCTGGCTCCTTTTATCCTGTGAGCAAAGCTTAAATATCATTTGCATCAGGCAAATTTCCTTGGTCATTTACCCAAAATAGATTTAACTAATATTAATTACTGTTATTTCTGTTTAAGATACTTTCTTATTTGTAGTCTGAATTTCTTACATGTCTCCTGTCCTTGGTATACTAAAAGGTAAAGGAAAGAAAGAAAGAGAGAGAGAGAGACAGAGAGAGACAGAGAGAGAGAGAGAGAGAGACAGAGAGAGAGAGAGAGAGAGACAGAGAGAGACAGAGAGAGACAGAGAGAGAAAGAAAGAAAGAGAAAGAAAGAAAGAAAGAAAGAAAGAAAGAAAGAAAGAAAGAAAGAAAGAAAGAAAAAAGAAAGAAAAGAGTCCATTAATCCATTAGTACAAGAGACATAGCCATTTGTACACTTTTATTCCAAATATCAACAAGAGTATTTGACACACTATATATAGATGTTTAAAGGAAAGTTATATGGAATAAATCATATCTCCAATACAATAGATCACAAAATACAATATCAGTATTTTTTTTCACTGTGTTACAGTGCTTTCACAAAAAATGTTTTCACAAAATATTTTCACAAAACATTTTTCCAAAAATCTCCTTCTGCAGACATTGCTAGAATGAGGACATATCTCCATGTATTATAATTTTTTGGTCATCTTGTAATTTTTTTTATTTTAAAGAGAAAAAACAATAACAAAATAGCAAAAACAAAGATGAAAACAATAAAAATGATACAGGATTTCAAAACAAGATGATAGGAATTAACAATGTTTGTTGTATTACATATTGTTATCTTCACTGGAGTTGCTTACACTGCCAGATGTGAGAATGCAAGACGTCAAATTGTCTTTGTTTGATACATATGTTACATTTCTTCAACTTTCATGATGTTTTCTAGCATTAGGTTACTTGATATGTCCAAGAATTGGTTAAATTTTATTATGATGTGTTCTTCTTGATCTTATCAGTGAAGTTTTAGGAAAACTGGGCAGTTTTAAACTATTCCCACATAGACTGACTAGGGTTATCTTTCCTGGCCCCTTGTCTTAAGAACAAACTTCATCACAGATATGACTTTAAAATGTGAAAAAAGATATTTGCTTATGTTTAAAGATAAACATGTGCAAATATCATTTTGCTCATAAATAAAAAGCATACCATTTTTATCCTGGAGATTTTGAGATTTTTATTATGGTCTAATTTCATTTATGATACCTTAGGATTACAACAATGTGGTGGCATTAATTCTTTACATAAAATAATTACATGAATCTAGATATATGAACACTGATTTATTATTTTAATTACATAAATAAGTTAATGAAATAATTGTAGAAGAAAATATTTCATTGGACCTTATAAAAATCAACATATGTCTTCATAGTATCAGCAAAAGTGATGAATAAAAGTTTATAATGGTAATAAAAAGTAGCTCAAGGAAGAATTTTAGTTTGTTTTCTTTTATTAATTCAGTTATTGGTACATTTTAAATGTACATATTGGCTAGATGTGATGGTTCACACCTCTAATAACAACACTTGGAAGGCTGAGGCTGGAAGATCATCTTAAGCTTGAGGTCAGCTTACGCTATATAGTGAGTTCAAGACTAGCCTGAGCTGTATAGGAAGACTCTCTCTAAATAAATAAATAAATTGATCACTTTTATCATAAGGACTTTATATCTGTACATGAATTATCTCAATTTTTCCTTTTTTCTCCATTCCATTATCCTCCCTTCAATCCCTCTTCCCGTCCTCATTTACAAATGCTGTTTCCATTTCTCCTTCTTTTTCTCTTTTTTATATACTTTTCCCTTCTTTTCCCCTCTTTCCTATTTCCTCTTTCCAACTGAGCATTATCTTCCTATTTCATAATATCTAGTATACATTCCAGTCCTTGTTTGTACTTTCAGTTTCTCACATCAGCGAAACAATGAGATATTTACACATGTGTGGTCAGTTTATTTCAGTTAAGAATATGGTCTCATTCATTTACCTAAAAATGTTTCAAGTTTATTCTTTTTATGGCTGAGTAGTAGTCCACTGTATAAAAAATAAATAGCTTCTTTACCATTTATTGGTTGGTGGGTGTGTGGGCTGTTTCCCAGATTTGCCTATTACATACTGTGCTGCTATAAGCTTGGGTGTGCGTGCATCACTGTGAGGTGATGCTTTAATTTGGGGGGAGATACTCTGTATTGTCTGTGCTGTTCTTTTGCTAGTTTGGTAAAAGGTTGTCTGTCTGTTAATGTTTTCCTCCTTTAATTTTTAAAATACAAAAAAAATTAAAAAAAAAAAAGCAGGAGAATAGTTGAGTCAAATGGGACCTCTAGTCCTCCTTTTTTGAGGAAAATGTACGTTGATTTCCACAGTAGCTGTGGCTGTCTACAGTCTTACCAACAGTACAGAAGGGTTCCAGCCTCTAGAAATAAATTTTTAATCTTCATATATTATTCAGCATTAGGTATTCTGCTATAATGAAAACTGAATAACTGGAAACTGAAAATTCATTCATATTGCAGGGGTAGTTTTTGTTTCAATCAAGAGCTATCTGTACACAATCCCACTTTGTATCTAAGAATCAGATGAGGTATAAATTGGTATGTATAAAACTGCCCTTAATGTCAGTCATAGCACATGCACTGTTCTTTGTTTCACAATTAATTTTTTTCATTATCCTACTTCATATCTTCTCCACCAGTCAGGATAATGTCAGTTCAATGATGGTGAACTATAAATCATGGAATCTTTATTGGCACATGCTATTTTATTTTAATAAACAGGCTCTTTTAGTCTTAACTGTAATTAGAAGGAACTATTGATAAAATTAGGTCATATCTTATAAGCTGAAAGGAAAGATTATAAATATTTTATTGAGCCACACTTATTTCCTGAATGGAAGATTAAGCAAGCAGTAGTTTACAATTTATATGGATGCACATTTCTGGGCAACAATAAAGAAAGTTATTAAACTAGAGGTGAAGGGTAGGTTGATCCCCACAGTGAGTTATCTTCATAATAACAAAACTATAAAAGCGCCACACTGATACTCTGAGAAAAGTAGAACCATAATTTGCATTTCTGGTGTCTACCCACTCCCATCTGACCTTAAACTCTGGATTTGCTATTTTAATTTCCTCTTTTGCAAAGTCCACTGAGTGTTACGCATTAGAAATCACTATGAGTTTAATCAGCTAAACTCAGAGAAATCCTCTATCCATACAGAAATGAGAGAAAAGGAAAAAGAATATATCAGGGAAGAGGGTCATGAAATAGAAGACAAGTTGGAAGAGACTGAAACAAAGAGTGAGAGTGATGATGAATCCAAGATTGCCTCATGACAATCAAACTATTAGCACTGCGTGTTATGAGCACATTCTCCTCTTTGATTTTTAAAGTATCACTTAAACGATTGGATTCAGAAAAGTTTAAATAATGTAATTCAATATTATACAATAAAAGTTGTTATTTTCTATTCTAGATAACAGCAACACCCTGGAGAACAGATAAGTCCTGTTTCTGACGAGGTTTATGCTCTAGTGCAAAGAAATAGATAAAGATAAACATAAATCAAAATGGCAAAATTTCTGATTATCATATGTGCTCATAAAAAGATAAATACATGAAGTAGTATGATATAGAAAAAGATCAAATGAATGATCATTAAAATGGGCAGTCAGAAAAATGTTATGAGGAGGTAACTTTCATAGAATGCATGAATTGCATGACATGGTCTTTCAAAGAAATCTCAGAGAAGAAGTAAAAAAGCAATGATAGGCCTTTCAACTGACTACCTAAAGTACTCTGCAGTTGAATTTAAAACCCGTTATATAACTGTATTTCCTATGTTTTGGCTGTACATAATCTAATATGAACAAACCAATCTGGCTTCATAAACAGATCAAAACATTTTCAAAAGGGAAATTGTCACAAGATGAATCATTTAATGATAGTTTAGACATCAATATTAGTTTGAGTATTGATATTTTTCAATAATTTCAGGAGCCTAAATAATTACAGTTATTTAGTACCTTGAAGATACTATAGTAAAACTATTTTAAGCTTCTGGACCAATGTCAGTCTCATAGTCAAGCTTCACAGGCTTTTCAGATTTGTACTACTGGACAGATTTAGGCTACATCTCTGCACATTGGTTTCCTTGTCTTCAAAAAGTGAAGTATAGAAATTTTTCACAACATAGTTACTTCACTTAAGTGAAATAGCACAAGAAAAGGACAATAAGGAATATGTTGTAGGCTCTTCATTAATAATTATTACTCACTCTTCTTATACACCACTCATGAACTAAATATGTACACATACATATACATATATGTAATATATAAATATACACTATATAAAAGATTTTGAATGATGTCATTCCATGTATAGAATAAAAAATCGACTTTAGAATTAGAAATCAATAACATTAAATCTAAGATCCCTCAATTAGTTTGGCAATAAGGGAAAACTTGCAAAATTTAATTTTCTGGACAATCAGTATTGACCATTTTGAGACAAGGACACTGTTGAACACATAGGGTAGTAATTAGATGAAATAAGAAAATGAATGCGGCACATGTATTTAAAACACATAGGGAAACTTTGTAAAATGATATTTAGCATATTTGTTCCTATCAGAGATTTAAAGACTGGTTTGAAAAGTCAGAAATCAACTTTATCTCAGGAGAAGATAACAAGAGTGTTAATGTTCTAATAAAAGAGAAATACCAACTGAAAACAGTGTTGCCAGTTTTACCAATCAGTTAGTCTGATTTAGGCTACTATTACTTTTGTAGAGAAAATATTCGATGAGGATCTGGTAATCCTAAATTTCAAATTTATCTCTATATACTGGAGCACTAAATAATACCTATTCATTAAGATTGCCAGTATCATTTTTATTGTTTTTGTGTTGTTTTGTTTTCATCTTTATTGTTGTTATTCTGTTATTTTTATCTCTTTGAAATTGAAAAAAAAAAAAGATTGCCAGTTTAAAGCAGACCAGTATATGGATGCATTGGATATAGGCACTATCATAGATTTTAAAATGAACTTCTTGTTTCATATTTTAGCATTGTCAGTCATTTTCGTCTGTTTTTGGATTCACTAAACCGATTTTCTCAAAGAAAGCAAGTGTATAGAAAAAAACTACTTTTTATTCATGCATATTAGAGAATAATGTGATTCTTTGTGCTATACTGGTATGTGCAGGTAACGTATTTTCATTATTTTATCCCCATTATTTTCTCCTCTGTGTTGCACTCCCTGATCGATCCCTTTTCCACCTCTACGGGGTTAAATTCTCGTTTCCTGTCATCACTCCTCTCTCCCTCCCTCCCTCCCTCCCTCCTTCTCTCTCTCTCTCTCTCTCTCTCTCTCTCTCTCTCTCTCTGTCTCTCTGTCTCTCTCTCTCGGTCTTCTGTCTCTCTTTTTGTCCCTGGTATTAGTTCTAGGAGAAATCTTTTCTTAATTATATTGGAGACAAAAGTGAGACAGGACCATGAAAAAAAATACTTCAGTGTTTGGAATGCAATAAAGTTATAAGAAGTATTATCTGTTACTATTAGTAGTAATTATAACTATATTGTGGCTAGTATAACATTATAATATCATTATTAGGGTTGACACATATTATTATGAATATAGTAAATAGTTCATAATTCATTAGAAATCTACATCTAATACAATATCTCCTGGATTTTTCTATAAATAAATATTATATTTTATACTTTATTTTGCACCGTATAACTATATAAACAGAGAGAACTTGTCCCCAACAGAACCTAGATAAAAGGCATTCCAAACCCTAACTCAGAAAAAGAAAAGAAGACGACATGTAATGTATCAACTCTTAAAACTGTCCTACTAACTGTTTTGAAACTCAGTTTCATTGTTCGTTTATCTTTATCTTTTTTCTCTTTGAGAAAAAAAACAGAAGAAAAAGGAAAATGTCTCAGATCTCAGATGAAACATGATGAAAGGAGGACCTGAAAGTGTGTAATGTTGAAAATTTTATTCCTGAAAAACATATGTAAAAATAGCAGTGCTATATTAATATCAGATATAAGAGGGAGGAAACATTACTAGAGAAAAAAGTTGTTCAGAAATAGTTTTGGATCATGAGAAATTGTAAAATCATGTATAGGAAAGAAATTACTGTATTATGATATGAAAATACAAATTTGCCATTGTACAGTAAAGTTTTGATAATTCTCACAGCAAGTAATAAACAAAATTAATAATAATAACAATAACAATGATAAATATTCAACATGAATAAACTCATTACCAACAAAATAATAGATCGTCTTTCAATCACATGAAACATTTATGTAAACAGAATACAGTCTCTAATCATAAAATGTCTTATATTTTCAACACTTCAAGAATGAAAATTCTACCTCTTAAAATAGTAAAATATCCATATTTTTACACATAAATCAGAATACTGTTAAACTACACAGACCAAACAGAAAGAACCTATAATAGGAATATGAAAGCACTAATGAATAAATATTATGTTAAGTGAGGTAAGCCTGAAACATAAAGACAAATTCCACATAATTTTATTAATGTGGAATCTGAATAAAAGGATTAACCTCAGGAGTAGAGGGTCGGATGACGGTTACCTGGTGCTGCCTGATTGGTGGATGGGGGAGATAGATGGGGTCAAAGGACACATCATCACATTTAGGAGAATACCTGTGTGAGATTTATTGCACAGTAAACCTCAATGCATCCAATTTTTGGAAGCAACAGACTTTTGAGGTTCAATGATTTTCACATTCATAGACAAATTCTGAGGGTAAAAAGTTGAGTACCACTTAGTATTTCATTAAAACAATGAAATTGAATTGTAACTAAATTCAACTTGGATAATTTAAATATATAATATTATAAAAGAAAACAAGGTGGAGTATTTACATTTGTTTCCATTTAATGGATAAAATATAAGTACTAAATATTTGAAAACAAAGTTATACACATTAAATTTTGGATAATTATTATCTTTTGTAGAAGAACAAAAGAAAAATAAGATTCAGAGGGCACAAAGAGAAATATAAAGGTAATATTTTTGTTTCTTAAGTCATACTGAGTTTTGATATGATTATGGTTCATTATATTATTCTTACTATCTTGTGTGTTATATCATATTTGTTTGATAATAAAATGTTAACAAAAATTATAATGACTTATCCTTTAATCACTAGGTTGACTCATTTATTTCAATTAAATATTAACTCTGAATTTATTTTATACCTTGAGTCATCTTGAGTCACATGATGGGATTCTTTGATCTGTCAGAAAATTAGTGGAGTTGAGAATTCCCCTGTAATAGGAGTCATTTCCCCTATTATACACATTCTTTATTTTCATGAATGTTGGAATTTATTCTACTTTTTAAGATAGTCATTATAAATAGGAAAATAATATTTTTGACTGTCAGTTAAATAAGGGTTCTATTTAGTTATTTTTTACATAGCTGATAATGCAAAAATAATTCAGGACAATATTGAGCACATCTCTATTAAAATTTAACTAATGTTTATAGGAACTTTGTAAAGTTCTGGTATAAACATAAATTTTTTGCTGGTTCAGTTATAGCTCACTGATCATTTCAATTGCTCAGAAATAGCACCTCTGTAAAGTATAAAATTACACTACACAAATAATATTTATTTAGCTATCTTTGAAATGTGTATTGTATTTTTCTTTCTAATATACTTGAACAATTTTTTGATTTTAGGTATAATATTATGGAAATTGCTTTATTGAAAATTGTTTTACCATTTATTACTCATTGCAACATATAATTTTACAGTTCAAAAATTTCAGACTGGGCACGGTGGCTCACACCTGTAATCCCAGCACTCAGGAGGCTGAGTCAGGAGGATCCCTGTGAGTTTGAGGCCAGCCTGTGCTACATAATGAGTTCAAGGCCACCTTGAACTACACAGTCAGACGATGACTCAAAAAAAGAAAAAATTCACATGCTCTACACTAACATATGAAAAAATAAAGATGAAGTGTAACTTTTCTGCTGAGAGTGAATTTGACAGCAAGGATTTGTCCTTTCATCCTGTTTTTAACACGTTAGCCTTTCAGAACTGCATCTTAACAATGTCCAAAATCCAAGAAGCTCTGCTGGCGCTGTATTGAGTCATCATTATTACCCAGCAAGAGGTTAAACATGTTACTGAGCTGGCTTCAGACAGAGTCAGAAGCAGGGCACATGTTTCTGCTACATATATCCTCTCTGCTTCACTCATCATTTTGCCGTGTTCCCTTCCAGGGGACTTATTTGTACCTATCCAGCTTTACTTAGCACAATTCTATACGCCTTATGTCTTTCTAACATATCTAATATTTTATAGTATGTTTTTTCATTAACTTTCACAGCCTATTGCAAATTTCTGTAAAGTTTCAAAACACAGTTTGGGGAAAGAAATTCTAAACAGTATTGCTTGAATACATTCTCTCATCTTTATCTGTAAAGCACGATGCCAATCATACCATTCAAGTTGAAAGAGTTTGTTCCTTGAATTCACCCGAAATCTTGTTAGACTTTCAGAATCAGTTGTGTCCACTGCTTCTGACAAGGAAAATCTAAAATTACAGGGGAAAAGCAGCAAAGTTTTTTTCCTAATAACTTCAAATTCTTTCCCTTCCCCAGCTTTCTGCATCTTTCTAGTTACAAACTCTGCACCGCTAATCACACCTGGGGAAGTATAAAATTGCTTGCACTTTTCAAGCTGCACAAAAATTATACCCTACATGAGCTAAATGCATGGAATTTCACTCCTTAATCATATTGTTTACTTCAAGATGATTCTGTAGAAACCTCCTAGGGATTTTTTGACAGTTTTCGATCATAATGTTGTCTATTGAGGAAATTAATCAATATTCCTGGAATTTTACTTGGGGAATATGCATTAAAGTGGTTACTGAGTAAAGAGAAACTCACACATGTCTACAGATAAAGAAGTCAATTTCCCTCATTACTTATAAAGATTGCTTTGTAGTGAGTCCAGTAAGAGCCATTAAGGCTAATGACTTTTGTCACAGTTTGGCTTTAAAATTCTTGCAGTGAAAAAGCTTTCAAAATTAAAAATCTGCCTACCTTGGACACATTGGTATGATACATTTGAAACTAAGAGAAGGTTGCCAAGATATTTAAAACATAAGCATTTTTCCAATTTGGAAAAATTAATTTAAAAAAATCTACCAAACTTAATCCTATGGGTTGCATTTATTCTAGCCAAATATGTACGTCAGTAATGGAGATCACCATTATGAGAAAGATGGAGTATTAAATAAAATAATTATTTAATATATAAAAGGAAGAGTGAATGATCTAAGGTCTTAAAGTAAATATTTATTTATATAAGAATATTGGACATTTTCAATGAGTTATGCTCCTACTGGAAAAATTTATTTAACTGTCTGAAATTATTCTCTTTGAAGGATCAGAAAAGTAGATATATATTGAAGTTCATAGCAAGGTAAAGAAATATTTAAAATGTCATTTCTACCTCTGAACTATTTATAAATGGTTTCAAGAGTAATCAAATTGATAAAAATTGAAAGAAGAGAATTAGGCATTTATGTAGAACTAGTACTACATTTCTTTATGTGAAGGAAGGTAGTAAATTAAGAACATCTCTACTATGTGTGGCATATTCATTGACATATAAATGCTTTTTATAAATGTAATAATACCCCAGTTCATGAACACTTCTGTTCACAAATAATTCTGTTCTCAAACAAAGGCATTTGAAAAAATTTTGCTTTCATTCACAAACTCCACATTAGTTGACGAACATCGCAGCCGCCTTCCCCACACAAACACAAATGGAACCATTTTCCTCAAATCATGAAACATTTCAGTTTGTGAATCAAGGTACCATTGTAATAGCTAATATATATTACTTGTATATGCTTTATCTTATTTAATCCATAAGGGTATGAAGTAATTGGATTATCAACTACCTTTTAGACAGCTGAAAAATTAAAATACAGTTTTCTTATATGTAATATGGTACTTCAGTAGGATCTACTGATAATATATTGTTTAATAGATTAAGATATGAAAATCTAAAATAATGCATTTTACAATTTGCAAAGGATCAACAAAAAATGAAGAGAGGAAAAGCCTAAAAGAAGAGAAGAGAGAAAATGCATAAAGAAAAGAAGTAACAAAGAATTAAGTAAGGGACAAGTTAATGTGGCCTAGGGTTGGAATTTAATTGTGAAACAGCTCAGATGGTTTGTTAGACAGTGTAGAACTTGTGGGCTTTTGTGTGGCATAGGGGAGAGTTACATCCGAAGCAAACTCTAAGGAACATAATGTGGATGCTGTGTGAATGCTCTGTAAAGACAGGAGCAGGAGGACCTATATTCTCAGGAGACTTTAAACTCTGTGGAAGACACAAAGTGTGACATTCGAAAAGCAAGAAAATGATAGATTTGTGTGAAGTCTGTATACAGAAGCGTGGTCATGTTTTGATTCTGGTTTCTTATCGTCTTGTAGGTTGATATCGTCATAGGCTCTCTTTCCAAATCTGCCTCGGTCCACTCACACCTGGGTCCTCCCAGCCCCACTTCCTCCTCTTCTCCCCTCCCGGAACAGCAGACTTCCTCAGCCCTGCTCTCTCTCACTACCAGAGAGGGAATGATAACAGCGGAGGCATTTTCCTAAAATATGTTTTACTTTTCAGAAATGCGTAATAACCTTGGATTAGATCTGAGAAAAGAGAAATCTTCAGAGTAAGAGGAAATTGCACAATGGGAGGCCATCAACAAATATATTATAGAAATCTCATGAAGAAAACACAATCTCTCAGATCAAAAATCTCAGTTGGCTTTTCCTTCTACTTATGAGATGCACAGGGAAACATGCCAGATGCAATCAATGTGGAAAGACTGGAGTTTCTAAATATACTGCTGAGGTGAGGTAAGTACAGGGGGTAATTCATCGACTGTTTCCTGTGTTCTCCTGATACCGGGTTCAGTTTCCCTCTGAGCAGCCTTAATCTCAGATCTTTTCAAGAGCTGCCTCATCCTAGCAAAATAATCAGAAGAGCTGCAGGTAAAAAGCCCATGCAGCAGGCAGTCCCAGTTCTCTTTTCCAACCCTCCAATATACAACACCCCCAACACAGCCTGGCCATGAATGTGGCCTTGGGACAGGGAGGAGAAAATAAAAGAAACCATTATAAAAGTAATAATACTAAGACAGCGTGGAGCCCTGTCAGAAGGAATATGTGTTTAATCATCAGTGTGTTTTAAGTGGTTTGAAAACATAGGGGAGGGACAAGGCAGGATAAATGGCACATAGTCTCAGTGCCCAGATGCCTAAAAAAGCACTCATCAGTATAGTGAAAATTAGTGGCTAAGCACTTCTAATTGAGTGGCACCTAAGAGGCAAATTGATCATAATGCGCTGGGCTTTCTGTAAGCTTGAGGAATCTGGCCCTCCTTACTCTGTGAAGGTGGACATTGCATTAGAGGGAAACAATAAAATGCTTTCAGCAGTTTATTAAACCCACTGAAAAAACACAAAAACGGAATCTCATAAACTCTAAATGGTGGCTGGAACAGAAGGTTTAAATGTTATACAGCATTTCCAAACTTCAACGCCTCCGTGATATTTTATTGATATGCTAATTAGAAATGTGTACACTGTGAGTTGTCCCTATCTTCACTTGCTTTGAGTCTGATTATCATGAGGGGAATTAGAGGGAATTAACACACTACAGAAAAGGCTTGCAGGTTTGATTATAAAATGAAAGATATAGACTGCAATATGTAGAAGAATCCCAGGCAGTATGCAAAAGCAAACATGATAGAAGGCAAGGAAAGGAATGGGCCTCAGAGAAAATTGCATTCATCTCATCCACCTTCTCTGAACTTTTGTCTCCTGCTTGCTTTGTCCCTCCTAACAATATCTTTTACATTTCCCATTTTTGTTTTACTCTCCAACTTTTTGTTGCAGCAAAATCCCACACTAACTTCTAATTATATTTCATCAACATAAGAAGGCACAGATGTGGAAGATGTCTAAATCACCTTACAGCATTACTAATGATGAAGTAATAGTACTTCATATCTACTGAAGACTTACTAGGCACTGGATGTTAGGGCTAATAGCTTTTCCACACTATGTTATTTAATATTTAAAAATATTTGAAGTATTATTTTCTCTGCTGTAGAAACAGGGATAGTGTTAGAGACAGCCATACGGAGGTGGTAAGTGGTGAATTCAGCATTTAAAAGAAAGTAGTCAGCTCCTGTATATTAAGCTACCTTGCCAATTTGCTCAACTAAACCTATAGCTTAATACTGCATGACTGAACATTTTCAGAAATCATGTGAATGATGATAGACAACTTTAAGATAAATTGTAACTTTTTTTACTTGCTTACCTATCTTCATCCACACACCAGCCTGCAGGTCTTTTCTTAATGTCTTGAAAAATAATGACTGATGGTGGTAATATTAGTACATTCATTTAATATTTTAGTATTTCAGGTTGCTTCAGTTTTCCTTATTATAACTATAATAATGGGGCGTATTTTCATTAATATGATGGAAGAAAACTAAGTACCAAACATCAGATGTTAAAAGGTATTTTAAGAGATGTTATCATTATTGTGAGACCTGCAAACCACAAACCTCTTTTCTTATTTTCTCCAGTGTATGATAAAGTTAATCAAGGTAATTAAATGGATTGAAATGGATGCATAATTCTATCCATCCCAGAAATAAATGGCATCGCTTTCCTCTTCCTACAAAGGAAGTCATCTGGCTTCACTGATTACAGTTTGATAAATATGATTGCTTTCTTCAGTGTCTTCTGTGTATAGCAAAGAATATTTAACCATCTGCATTCTAGAATTTACCTTTAAATAACACTTAAATGCTTTGACAGATATAACAAGGAAATAAAATATAATGTGTTAGATATTAAAATCCATTAATGTCATACAGTCAACCAACGATTCTACAGCAGGCCACTTCCAAGAACCCCCGAAGGGCCTTGCTTCCAGGTACTCGTGTCCTTGGTTAATCCTCCTGCAGTCCTAACCAACAACATAATGAGATGTCACTTCTGTGACTGGGTTACATTTTCCTGTGACTTCCATCTTGCTAGCAAACTCTCACTGCTTATTCTGGTAAATTGTGTCTACATGTTGGTTACTTCCTTGATACAGTGAATTAAAAATTTGAGAGATGCATCCTCTGTTTATTTCTTCAGTAAGTTTTCCAAGTTTGGGTCTAGAACAAGAGATATAAATTAACTTTCATTCTTTTCTGGGAACTTTATAACTATAATATATGTTAAATAATCACATTTGAACTGTAACTTCACTATATTGGGCTATAGATAAAAAGATGATGTTTTGTTGCGTAAACATAAAGGAATCAACTAGTTTAGTTTGGTATACACACAGAGAGAACAAGTGTTGAAAGCCTGCCTGTTTGGATGTGCAGTCAATTCTCTTCAGTGAGTTTCCCACCCTTGGTCTGAGAAAATAAGGGTAAAAAAAGTTATTTTTTCATCATTCTATTTACTTTCTAGTTTCTGAACTTTTTTTTCCTATGGCTCTCCAAATGGTAATCACAAAACATTCTCTACACATGTCACCTGACCCTGTTTCCACTTTCCTTGGGAAATTACACAGTTGTCATTTAGGTTCAATTTTCACTGATGTAAAACTCCTCTTCTACCTTATTTCAATAATTCTAATATAATATCTATTAAGGCACAGAACACACTCATTCATTTTTGTAGTCAGAAATTTAGACACACGTATATTTTGGTGAATTGAACTTGCATAAATTTACTTGTCTAAAGTTTCTGAAAATAAAATACCCTACAGTAAGCAATTAAAAAGTACAAAATAGTTCACTTGATATCAAATTAACTTTTTAATAGACATACTATGTTATTGGGAAACAAACAAGTGGTCTTGTAGAAATTTGAAAGATATATTTGTAGTGGTTTGGTTTTAGAAAAAGAAAAGAAAAAAATTTAAAGTAACTTTAGAATATAGCCACCAATGCTAGGCAATCACTCATAAGCACCTAAAGAACAGAATTTTACCAAATTTAGGCAAAATAAGTACAGAAAATAGACTAAAAATATAAGCATGATATATCTATAATATTTTAGGAGAGCTCTGAAGAGCATATATATGATATAATACATGGAGATAGATATGCACAAATATATTCATATTTCTGTTTTGAAATATAAATTTGTACATAAATATAATATACAAATATGATATATAAATTATACATTTACATTTTATTTATAGAAAACATCAAAACTTGACTCCCTCGAATTCTGATTTTGCTCATATTGCCCTGGCTAGAATTAAGGTGACATGTTCCTCTCAACTCTGAGGAAAGATCATCTAGATATTTTTTCCAAAAAGAAAGAGATGTGGTAAACAAAGTACTGGATTTGTGACATCTGAAAGTCTTTTTCTAGAAGAAAACTTCTGACTGCTATTTCGTGTCAGCCAATCAAAGTCTTCCCACTCTTCTGAGAAATAAGTGAGGATAGTAAATGATAACTATTGTTTATTGTCTTTAAGTGTCAGTGAGACATACATGCACTATTTAAAAGAGATAATTTGTATAAATTACTAAAATTTTTCTAAAAAATTTCCACATTATTAGTATAAGAGGTAAGTCTACAAAAATAAAGGGGGTCAATTAACCCCCTTTAAAAAGAAGTAATGAGATTCTGATTGAATCTCATGTATAGTAATTATTTCTATCATAAGAGGTTTTATAAAATATTTATCTTCTATTCAAGAAGCCACAAAGTTGGAAGCAAAACTCTGCAAACAAACAAAACAGAAAAATTAAACATTTCCTCGCATGAAAGAATCTCACCAACAGAAGGCTGAGATCATGGCAATGTTTACATTCTTTGTAGTATTGTTATGAGTGAAAAAAGATGAAACCAGGTTCTGACAGACTTCTGAGTTCCTTGGTGTTCCAAAATTGCACTGTATTAAGAGAATCAAAACAAATTCTTCTTCAGAAAATTACAAGAGTATGTATTTTGAAAATTACTGAGAGGGATAACACACACACTTTAGCAATTTAGCTGTTCCTCTTGCCATTACAACTACATGGACAGAAAATGCTGTGGAAGCCAGGGTTCTTATTCATCCAGATGCCACATAACTCTCTCCATGAAGCCAAGTCTCAGTGCTCCTGCTCATTGAAACTTAGAGATTTAACCAAAATGTGTGACAAACTTATCAACTTTTACTGTTGATCTTGGTGTTGCACTTTGTGCTACAATCTTAGTGGAAGACATAGGATTGTGTTTCCATTCATGGTGTATGAGTAAAGTGCAAAGATTTGGCTTTTAGTAGTCTACTTACTTTGTTTTTATATATTCTTTTGGATTACAGTATTTATTCATATAATCTTTCACATTTTTACTGAGATATAGTGGATCTTTTATGTGCACAAAGAAGTTCTTCTTCCCACAATATATTATATTTCGCCAAAACTCTCTGACTCAATACTGCCTATGGTTCCAAGCCTATGTCCTCTTGAGTATATTATCAACTCTAGACTAATCTGTAGTCAAAAGCCAAATCTGAAGAGAATTTGTCAGTTTATTTGCTCATCCTCCATCACCTTTGCCCTGAGGACAAAGGCCATTGCTGCAGCTTAAGCCTGCCTCCATGATGAAATTTCCATATCTTGTCTAATTTCTGGAAAGGGTGTTGCCAAGCATCCTTCTACCCTTGTTATGTTTCAGTAATTTTGGAACATCAAAAGGAATGTAAAAGATAGCTTAATATAGTTTAATTAGGTCATGGACACCTAGCTAGCTAGGTAAAGATCCTGAGATAAAACTCTGTAACAGCCTCATTGATACGAATTTAAATAAGAATAGAAGCTGGCCAACACAAGAATAGACCTTCTCAAGTAACATGGAATGCATCCCCTCCCTACTAAGAGAACTGCAGCCCTCACTGTTCCTCAGTTTTCAGGAACTTAAATGAAGAATCACCACATTTTCTTTATCCACTCATCTGTTGATGGATATATAGTATGTTTATAAGATTTAGGTATTAAAAGTGTGCTGCTATAAATATAGGTATGGAAGTATCACTGTAACATCTTGTCTAAGTCTTACGGAAGATACCTAGCAGGGCACTAACTGGATCCAAAGTGATTTCTAATTTTATTTTTTGAGGAATATTCATACAAATTTCTATAGTAGCTGTACGAGTTTACATTCCTACCAATAATGTAGAAGGGTTCTTGTTCCCTGCAGACTCATCGGCATTTGTTATTACAGTATTTGATTTTTCCATTTTTCCTAGAATCCCAGTGCTGTTTTAATTTGCCTTTCTCTGACAGTCAGCAATGTTTAACATTCCCTCATATGTTTATTGGCTACTTGTACTTTTGTGAAGTGTCTCTTCATTTTATCTCCCCATTTTTTGATTGGATCTTTTATTTGGCAAAGTCGAAACTTTTTTGAGTTCATTATGTATTTTATATAATAGCCCTCTGTCTAAGGAATAGGTGACAAAAATTGTTTTCCCATTTTGTAGGTTGTCTTTTCATTTCATTTGCTGTTTTTTTCTTGTGTTGAAGCTTTTTAATTTGATGTGATTCCACATAATTATTCTTGGTACTCCTTCCTATGAAAATGGGTTTCTGCTTAGAAAGTCTTTGCCTATACCTATAACTTCAAGAGTTTTATCTATTTTATCTTCCTGCAAACTAAATGTTTTTATTTTAACATTCAGTTCTTTGATCCCTTTTCATTTTAGTTTAGCATGTAGTGAGAGATGTGGGTCTAAATTCAATTTTCTACGTGTGGATGCCCAGCCTTCCCAGCGCTATTCACATATATAGTCAGTGGAATGGCAGATTCCAAATGTGGAAGAGTCTAAGGTTCAGCTACATTTAACAATAAAAAATACCAAATATTTATAGTGTTAGGCAGTGTCTGAGAATTGTTAGAATATTAATACATTTATTCATTCAATATAAATATTCTCCTTCATTTTTAATTTTTTTACACACACAAAATAAGGGTCCAGGAAAATCTAGACACCACGGTGTTAGTTCTTGCTCTCTTTTTTTACTTTAAAGAAAGAAATAATAAAAATGATACAGAATTTCAAAACAAGATGACATGAAATTAACAATGGTTACTATATTGCATATTGTTATCTTCAAAGCTGTTCAGATTACCAGATACAGGCATGTGAAATTGATCAGATAATGTAAGCGCTAATCGTTCTTTTCAATGAACTAACAGAAATTAGTAGTACAGTTATCTTAGCTATCTTTTCTATATATACATATCTTTCTTCCCTGTTCCTTCTTTTCTCTTTTAACCCAATGAAAGGGAAATTGCTTGCTCTCTTATTTTTAAGAATATATTTATATTACCATTTGGAACTATTGGCTTATGCCTCAATCTGTCGTTGTGTTTTCATTTGAGCTAAATTGGTAAAATGAGCAGGAAAAATGCCAAATCTATAAAATTACAGAGAAAACAAAAAATAGTATGGCTCAAAGCAAAATAAAAGCTATCATCAACTTTAAATTTATTTTTTCAGAGCCACACTTATTTATAATTTTGAACTACAGTATTTTTATTTTGACTATGAAGTAAAATAATATTTTAGATTTCCTAATGTTTAGAAAAATAATCAATTTTCTTTTTAAAATACTGAACATCATTCAAAAATATCTTTGCATTATAAATACATAGATATGTATACATAATACAAAAGTACAGAGTGAATTTTTATTTTTTTAGTTTAAAAATACTGTGTTAAAAATGATACAATAGGATACATTTTTAAAAATAAAAGTACAAAAAAATTCTGGAAAGATTGTGAGCAAAAATGCAATGAGTGAGACCATTTTCCTTTATTTATGCTTCGCTGTATCCTCTAATGTTTTTGTATAATTTTTAAACCTTATGTAAATTCTTTTTTCATTCCTCTTTCCCACCAATTTTATCAGTACACATCCAGTTATCTAGGGTCTTGGGCAATTGGTGACAGTAATCTTTTTTCTTGAGTTTTATTTCAAACTATCCTTGAACTTCTAAGTTATTTTTGTGTAAAGATATTTCTGAGAGTTAAAACATGACCTTTGACAACTTGATGTTAGATGAAAGCCATGCATGAAAAACCAACTGTCTTACAACGAACGATGTCTTCAAGTTAGACAGTGAATATGCGGAGTGTGCTTTTAAAATATTAAAAATACAAGACATTTTGAAAATAATCATGCTTAAGTATATTATAATTTGCTCTGGCCCTTGGGTATTTTCCATGTAGTTAGAAGGAAGACTTCTTCTAACAATATGTATGCTATGTATATTTTAGATATGGTCTGAGTGTGTCCTGGGTTCAAGTATTGGAAGTTTGGTTTCTGTGTGACTCTTCTGAGAGGTGTCCCCAAGAGCTATGGGGTCTAGTAGGAGGTCCTCTGGATGCTGTTCTCAGAAGGCATTGAGATAGATGTAGGGGAATCTCTGAGCTCTTCTGAGAGGAGTTTTTATAGGAGTAAAGTTTGTCCCTACTCAACTTCTGGCTTCCTGTTTGGCAATGTAATTGAAACAGTTAATCCCATACAAGCTATGTAAAGCTGAGCTCACTGTCTCACAAAATTGAAGAAAGAAATTACAGACAAAAGGAAGAAATTAGAAGAGTGTTTATTGGAATTACAGAGAAGAACAGCTCCCCAATTTCTAGGAGGGGTCCCAGGTGGTTTGTCACATGGGCCCTGAATCCAGGATTTTTTTTATGAATAAGTAGAGCATGGGACTTAGCTGTTCAAAGGCAACCTATCCCAGGCAGCTCTGTCAATTTAAAATGACCAGTGGAACCAAGGCTTTTTAATTTGAGCATGCAATATTCAAAAGAAATAGACTTTAAAGAAAAATATGTGGTTCTGTGCTTTGAATTTCTCAAAATAGAGGAGCTTAGCACTGAGGGGCCATATCTCTCTTAGAAGTAGGGGATGTATTGCACACTGCCTAAGGAAGTCCATTCTTAGTCCAAAGTCCTTGTCTACTCCTGTTCTTATTTTAATTCTTATCCTGATCACCCAATTTTATCTCAGATCTTTTCTCTAGCAAGCTACTGATTCATAGCCAGCTAAACTGTCTGTCCCACTATTACATTACTTCTTCCTCCTATGCACCATTGTGACAGAGTTCTCAATTATGTCCTCACCAGAGATCACATAAGTGGGTCTTCCTCTCCACCTGATCTTGGAATTTGAACTTAAATCATTGAATTCCTTCTCTTATTAAATAGCCTTCCCTTTGTGTTTTATTACAGTAACATAAAACAGACCAGTAATATATGTCATAGGCCTCAGATTTGGAATAAGACAAACAGTAGAGATGAATCTAAGATCAATTTTCCTTTATACCATTAATTTGCTTCTGGATCACACAATAAAGAATGTGCAATCACAGGTGTATTTGACAAATGCCAGTATTTTGTTGTTGCAGTTATGAGACTT
Source organism: Chinchilla lanigera (assembly GCF_000276665.1). Lineage (NCBI taxonomy): Eukaryota > Metazoa > Chordata > Mammalia > Rodentia > Chinchillidae > Chinchilla > Chinchilla lanigera. The sequence continues at coordinate 1,785,349 of NW_004955417.1, forward strand.
CCTTTAGATGGTGAGATGTTGTCTTTGTAACTTATGTTACTTTTCATATTTTCAGACTTTTTTTGGGAGGGGATACTGGGAATTGAACTCAGGACTTCACACTTACTAGGCAGGCACTGTTCCACTGAGCTAAATTCTCAGCCCCTTCATTGACATTTCAAAAGTATTCTGAAGGAAAAATAAGAAATATTTCTTCACATTTTTAGGAACTCAGACTATATTACCTTTCAAAATTAAATATTCCTATTTGACTATTTCCCCCATAATTCAGCTTCTCATTTTCTTGCTCATACATTTATTCCTTAATTTTTCTTTTTTTTAATTTTAAAGAGCGTAGTATTGAGAAACAAACAAACAAAAAAATAGAGCAGTAGCTGCACACCAGTGTCACGGATATAAACAAATCAAAGCAAAAACATTCAAAGTGATACAGGGTCTCAAGACAAAATAATACAAATCAACAGTGGTTGGTTCATTACATTTTTCTTGATTCTCATACTCACTCATACCTGTGATCTCAAGTATACTCCTCCTTTCACTATTACTACTGCACAATATGAAACATTAATTGTAACACACTCCTGACAAAATTACAAAGTACTTACTCCTTTGTATTGTGAATATAGTTCTCCTTAAAACAACCATTCCCAAGTCAACCCAGCCTTCTGATTACCTAATTTATTCCTCTGCAGCAAAATTCTCTTAGAGAAAAAAACTCACACACTTATGTAGTTTTGAGCCATCAAAATCTACAGTCTCTAATTTCAGCAGATGCCAAATATCGCTGGGACCTCATTCTGCATGACCTTGTTCAGCATCCTTTCTCGTTTCCCCTTCCCCAAGGAGCTCTTTGAAGAAGGGACTATCAGGCTCATCTCATGAAGAAATATAACAAAATCAGATTAAAGAGAACCTTAACATGCCTGAAATGACAAAACACTCTATATGCATTTTTAAATATGAGCATTGAAATACATTTCATTGTTCCTCTCCAGAGCATATTTTCTATGCCTCCTCCTACCTTAACAATATAGCAGCGCATGGACTCTTTTCCTATTGCTACTGTAACAGATGACTACACTCTTAGGAACATCAAAGAACACACATTGATTGCCTAGCATTTTTTTATAAGTCAGGAGTATGACAGACCACGCCAGTCTACAATCAAGGCATTAGCAATGGTCTGCTCCTTTCTGTTGATTCTAGCAGATAATCCATTTCTTCGAACATTAAGGTTCTGGAAAAATTGAATTTTGCCTTGAGTTTCAAAGGCAAGTTGCTTATTTCTTTGCTGGCTGTCAGTTGATGGTGATTCTTAGGTGTTAGAGGACACTCACGGTTTTTGGTTTTTGATCCCTTTATTCCTTCCTCAAAGCCAGAAACTGGGTCAAGTCTTCTCATATTTGTACCATTCCTTCCTCTCTGGTTGTGCCATTTCTCTGTCAACAGCTGTTAAAGATTCTATTTTAATTTTCATGAGGTTACATTGAGTCTATCCAAGTAATCTAAAGTTATTTCTCCATCTCAAGGGTTGTAATATTAGTCACCACTGCAAAGTCCACTGGGCATGTAAGGTACAATAATTGAAAGTTTTGGACACTAGGGAGTGGACTTTCATGAGGATCCATCAATATGCTTACCACCATACACATTTCTGCCTTGGAGCTCACGGAGGAAACTCATATTATCAAAATCAGTCCAGTTCCTCTTCATGCAACATTTCTGCTTGCCAACCACATACACATACATGAAAACATCAACTGGCATTTCTACCTTCTCCTTTGTCATATCTTGAATTCATCAATTTCTGTGTCCTTTTTCAAGTGTAATTCCTTTTAGGCATCAATTACAGCTTGATGATATCTATAACTATACTTCTTTGGTAAACTCACACTCTATTTCTGGTCATCTTATTACCTCTTACACAAAAATCCCCCTCATGAACAAAACAATCAAGGGGTTGGGGATTTAGCTCAGTGGCACACTGTCTGCCTGGCGAGTGCAAGGTCATGAGTTTGATTTCCGGTACCAGAAAAAAACAAACAAACAAAAAAAACCCAAAAAACAAAAAAAACAATCAAGCTTGAACTCATCATTTTTCACTATCATTTTTACTTTCATTTTCCTGTATACTGCTAATAAATGAGACCACCATTGCTAAGAGCAAGGTGCTTGGGGTCTTATTCATCTCCTGATTTTTGTAACACACATTTTTTGTTCAGTAACCACATTTTATTTCATTTTCTGTTTATGTTTGTTTAGCAGTGCTGCATTATTATACAAGATAAGATGAAAACATATGGAGAATGTTTAAATTTTTAAAAATTACAATAAAAGACATTTACCCTTAACCCCCTTCAAAATTCTTTCCCTTGCTTGAGCTCACTTATGCCATCATCCTTGCCATTTTCTGAACCAGCTCTGCAAGCCCAGTGTCATGAGTGTCTTTAGTTGCACTGTCATGGCTGCTTGTATGTTCTGACTCAATTCGAGATGCTCACTTTTCTGGGTCATTTTGACTTTGAGTGGGTAAGAGCCAGAAAGCACAGGTACCAGATCCACTGAAAAACGTGGATGAAGACAAACCATAATGTTTTTATTTGACAGAAATTGCCATAAATGTTTCATCAAGGGGTGATCATAAGATACAGTGAACTTTTAAATTTCTATAAAATTATTACAGTGAAAGACTCATTGTCATTAATCCTCCTAAAAATAGCTAAATATTCCCCCTTGCTTCTAGCCCACTTATTTCATTATTCTTAGCAATATGTCTTTGCTGTAACACGTTTTTATTAATTTAAATATTCACCCTATCTTTGGATCACCCCTTGTATCTATTTCTGTAATTCAGGCCCCCATCCTTGTCAGATGGTACTTATTCCTAACTGTTCTCACTATTTTTTTTTATGAAAAATAATAATTTTATATGTTTCTTGGCAGTTAAAAAGAATAGGTAATAAAACAACTTGTGTATTATTGTAAAGTATGTCCAAATCAATCTTTTTTATTTTAAAGAGAAAAAAGATAAACAATGAAACCAAGTTTGGAAACAGATTGGTAGGACAGTTACAATAGTTGATATACTGTACATTGTTGTCTTCCTGGTAATTCATCAGCATACAGGATACATGGATATCTTCCCTAAACAATATTAGCACAAAGCATTCTTTTCAAGAAACTAAGAGAAGCTGGCTATATAACTATTTTAACTATCCTGTGCAGACATATATATTTTGTTTTCCTTTTCTTCCTTTCCCCTTTCCCCCATTGTAGTTTGTGTTTTCTTTTGAACATTTTTTTCTCAGTTCACAATATCTATTGTACATTTTAGATCCCATTTTCTTGTTCAATTTCTCACAATGCTCTAACCATTGTACACAATATTTCCAAGTTTCTCCTGAAGCTAAAGTTTGATTCCTCATTAATCCTTACCATGGTGATTCATTTTTTCATATTAGTATCTCATATTAAGTGAAGAAAAGAAAGAGGATTATGATTCCCAAGAGAGGACTAGATGACGACTCTCAAACCTGACAGGCCTTTTGCCTTATGATTACCTTTCAGTGGAAGTTTTGAATCTTGTTATCTGAAGAGAATTAGCTGAAAGATTTTTGAAAGATTTTTAAAAGCAGGTAATAGTCATGACAAATAATGCTTTTTATGATTTGGGTGGATACAAGCATGGTTTATAAAGGAGTATGAACAACGCATAGAAAAGGAGAAAAACAAGGCAAGTACAAAGATACAAGCACACATGCATGCCTGTGTGTGAAAAAGATTTTAAAAGCTGGGAAGCATTTTTTGGACTAACACTTTATATGTATAAAAATAACTACTTGCTCAATATAATGGATGAATAAATAAAAATTATTATGATCATAGACAATAAATTAGTATAATAAACAAGTAGTATTATGAAATTACTTTTAGAAAGTGAACTGAAACAGCTTTTATTTTTTGTAAATTTTATATTGTCTCTGGGAAGCAGACAAAATCAAACATGGAAAGGACAGCATGAAGATTTGTTTATAGAAGGCCTAGTATGTACTCACTACCCACACATCAGGGCAGTCAAGTGGAAGTTTGATTCCTACCTTTATATTTTCAAGAAATGAGTGTTAGTGGAATCATATTATTTATTCATACTAAAGTTTATGAATGTTTTTGAAGATTTAAATATTATTTGTGTAAAATAATTCTGTCATGAAAATTTAATGTAAATAATCACTTTTTAAATGTACTGTATTATAGAATGGGGGAGTTTGTTTTGGAAAGTTGATACATGCATTTAACATATCTTAATCTTTTCATACTCATTACAAATCCCTTGTTGCTTTTTTTTTTTCCCTTCCGGAACCAGGAATTGAACTCACGACCTTGCACTTGTTTGACAGGCACTGTGCTGCTGAGCTAAATCCCCAGCCCCACAAATCCCTTGTTTCCTCCCTCTCCAGCTGATCTTCCTCATCTTCTTCTGGTTTCCTATTATTTCTTAATAATCCCTGTCATTAATATCCCACTTTCTCACTTTCCTAAGCTTAAGAAAACCTAAGGACTTACATTCTGAAATAACCCAAAATTTCACAATATTTGTTTGAAAGTGACTCTTTAGTTTTCATAAAAATTTTATAAAATGTAACATATTTTAATTTTTAAAGGTGAAAATATAAGAATAATATAAATTTAATAAAAGTAAAAATTAAGTCAATTACTTGCATGTCACCTAATTGTTTAAATCATTGCTCATTTCTCTATTTGTTAAAGCTCTCTATTTTAGAGAACATATAAATGAAGTTATCTACACATTATTATAATTACATAGTAATTGTTCATGAAGATTGAAGATACAAAATAATTCTCCAAACTGATTAATATTTTTCACATTTTGAAATGCTCTCTTAGGTAAGTATAAAAATTAAACTTCTCCATAGCAGAACTGAACCTTTTTTGATTGTAAAGCATAAGTAGGAATATAGTACTCCATCTCACATCTGAAATTATCATTATACGTTTGCTAATGCTTACACTTTCTCTTGCTCAGACTGGGAGATTTACACAGAAAATTGTGAGAACTGTATTGTATTCAGCTTTCAATCCTTGTGCTGTTCTAACATGAAATGGTAAAGGGATAGAAAATTGCATGCTACATTTCTATCAGAGTCATGAATGATAACATAAATCAGCTCCTATCCTTGACTTTGCCACTGTATTTAATGAGGTCATCCCAATATCCAGGCGTATATTTAATAGCAAATGAGAGGAATATTGTAGTAAATTCCAGTGGAATCATATTTTTAAAATATAATCGTTCAGTTAAGCTTCATAGTTAATGTGAACATTTAAGTGATGAACTTGTTCTTAAATATGTTGTAACAAATATTCAATACTATTTAGATGTAGATTGTTCAGAGTTGTACCATTTTAAATGTTCTGTACATTTATACCGAGATTAAAAAGCATAAGATTGACTTATAAAGACTTCCTGAAAGAAATTTTCCACTCTCTGAGTAATTACAGATATGTGAACAATTATCCAGTGAAAACTCATGTGTCTCAGTATGCCTGAAACTCATTTTTTGTACCAGGAATTGAATTCAGGACCTTGTGCTTGCCAGGCAGGTGCTTGTGCTCTTGAGCTATATCCTGGCCCCATGAAACTCATTTCAAAGGAAATATGGAATCTTCTTACCCTTCCACTTCATAACAATGGGTAAAATACTATTTAATAAGAAAATATTAAAATACCACCCTATCCCCAAATATAAGAAATATTAAAGCTACTTAAAATTTGATCACCTTATTGTAAACTCTAGAATGTACCTCTGTTTCTAGCTTTTCCTCTGCCTCTCATTAAAAGTCAAGATTCTTTCCACAAACGATAGCTCGTAGGTTTGGATAAAAGAAATAATGCAGTACTTCTTTACAGAAGTGAAGTTTAAAAGAATCTCAAAATGAATTAATATATATTCTAAACTCCTTTCATTAAAAACTTTTAGTGAAAATTCAAGTTTGCAAGTTATATATTTAGAGTCTGGGTTCTACTGTTTAATCTCAGTTTTCAAAAAATGTTATAATAGACACTATTGCAAGGTTTCTGTGCTTCAGCTGGTGATTCAGCACATACCCTGATAGGTCTACAGACAGATAATTGAGGGTGAAATATTTAATTAAATTTTAGGAGCCCAAATGTGAGACTAACTTGGAAAACCAGATCTGAATTAAATGGAAGCCGCATGAATTTTTCTCTAAATAGCTTTCAGCATCAAGATGGTTATTCATATTAGGCTTTCACTTAAAAAACATGTTTTATACTGAATTGTAGCAAAGCAATAAAAAATAACAAATAAGATTCCTTTGGTTTATGTCACCATCAACAAAGCTATTTTAAGCACATATTATGCAAATAATAAAAATTTCATGTAAGGAGTTTTGTGTTTGAAAGTATAATACAGTCTTGTATCACTTAACAACAAGTATATATTCTGGAAAATGCGTCCTTAGGCAATTTCATCATTGTGCAAGTATGATAGAATATATTTATACAAATCTGGATTATATATCCTGTTAACACATAGTGCTTATACTATATATCTGCTATAATTTATTCTTCCTGTGTCCATGATGATGAAAACAACAGAAGGTGATATCAAAAATAAGAGAAAATGATAAAGTCAAAAGAAATGGAAAATAGGAGATATATGAGGCTTTAAAGCATCCTACTTCACAGTCACTTTTTTATACATACAAAGGCATTCTAAAGTAATGGTAAAATTGATAGTAGCTACATAGGCCTATCATATAGTCATTTATTTCCTAAATGAAAAGTTGTGCACTGTGTTGGATGCACAGCATCTCTACATTTTAATGTACTGTGCTATAACATGAAAACTGTGATGTCATTACATGATACCAACCTTTAAGCTCCATTACAATGTTATGAGATAAAAATAATATATGTAGACTCTTAGTGACTGCAGTATCTTTATATTCACTTATATTTAAAATCTACTTAAAACATAATCAACAAACAGTAATTACCCATAATGTGTGAGAAACTAATATATGAAAATACAATATTTTATAGCATGATATAAAGTTATAGCTATCAAACAGGTCATTTAGTTAAAAAAAATAGAACCAGGTGTGGTTCTGTTACCATGAGTTCAAGGCCAGTCTAGCTACACAGTGAGTTGAAGTCCAGCCAGAACTATATATCAAGACCCTGTCTCAAAACAAACAAACAACAAATAAATAAACTTAATTATGTTATGATTACTTGATATTTTAAAAAATGCAATTTAAAAAAATTTAATATTTAAAAATATGCTTTTATAAATACATTTGCTTTAGATCTAGAAATTTACTTTACTTTAACCCTTCTACTTTACAAGTTACTTAAAATGTCTAAAAATTATATTTGCCAAATACTAAGTCCCCTGTATTTTAGTTAATTTTCTTAGTGTGTTGCTGAGACAAAATACCTCACACTCAAAATTGAGAGAGGAAAGTTTTATTTAGCTGACAGTTTGTAGAGGTTTCAGTCCATAATCAGCTAGCTCCAAGGCAGCATGTCACATGGCAGAGGGGCAACAGTTCATGGCAGCAGAAGACAGCAAAAGCAACAAGGGAGGGTGAGATAAATCCCTTTCTGTCCCTTATATCATATCTGGTCTACCAGCATTAGAGTGGTGCCAATCCACTCAGTGGGCTGATCCAGCAATCACCCACTCTTAATCCTAGCATCTTTAATCCCAACATTACACTATGAATCAATCATATATTTTAGATTCAGTCACCTCCAAAAACTCCCTATGACCACAGGAGGATTTGGAGGAGACATCTAGACACAAACCATAATACCCTGTGCTAAAAGTTAAGCAACAATAAAAAATTAGAACTTTAAAAATTTGAAAAGTTCAGTGACAACCTGAAGGAAATTCCAATCAGAAGATAAACTGTGAAGCTTCTGTGTATTTCTTTTCTGAAATTACATAAGTTAGAGGTTTTTGAAATTACTTCATCTATAAATTTTACCCAAAAAGGGTTTGTATACAATTTAAAAAAAGAAAACCACACTCCATAATGCATTTTGTATTAAAAATGAAAATTTTTTTCCATGCATTTTTTACCAAAATAAAGAATGGAAATTTGTCTTTCACTGATATCAGTAATAAATTTTACAATATACAGCATATGTAAAGTATGTTTTTCAACCTACAAAACTTAACATAGGGGCTGGGGATTTAGCTCAGCAGCACAGCACCCGCCTGTTAAGCACAAAGTCATGAGTTCAATTCCCAGTACCGGGGAAAAGAAAAAAAAAAAAAAAACAAAAACGAAAAAAACAAAACTAAATACCACCAGATAATTACTTAAGTTTCTTTTCCATGTAACATAAATATTTTTCATTCTTTAAAATTTTTAATTAAAATGATATTAAATTTCATCCCAGATCATTGATTTGTTGAGCTTTCTAAATACCAGTCCTCTGTACTTACAATTTGTCTTAGGTAGGAAGAACGTATTGATATATATACTCATTTGACTCTTTTTTTCAATTTTTCTGGTTAAAGTAGATTATATTTTCTACCTCATGAGGTATCGTATTGTGTTTTGAAAGCCAATGTTTCAGAAACCAATATTAAGGGAACTACTGGCTGTTCCTAAGAAAAACAAATCACTAGTAGGTGACTTTTGGGAGAAGTACAGATGCACAATTAATATTTCATATTTTAAGGGTAAATAATGTAATATACAATGTCAAGTGTAAACATCCTGGAAAATAACTATTGATAATACAAAGATCTGGTAATATTTTGTTTTTAGAGCTTGAAAACACATTTTATATATGCAGCACAACTGTATTGTAAATCTTTCCTGATTTTAGGGAGAACTATATAGTGAATTTAACTCTTTAATAAGAGATATATCATTAGAGCAGAGCATATATAACATTAAGTTTGATTCTATGACTATAATTATATTAAAAGAGATGGTAAAGAATACCTTGCTTATATTGAAAGTTAATTTACCAAAATTCAGGATATAATTTCAACATTTGAACAATTGTTCTCACATCTGACCACATTATTATTAAACAAAATAAATATAGCAAAACTTTCTTGTGTCACAGACATTTTTTATTATGAACTGAATGGTGAACATGTTCTTAATGCATATGACTATTTTTATTCTTCGATGGTTTCTTTTATTTTTCCCAACTACTAAGCTCTTTGAATGCATTACTTGTGTACCCTAAAGGCTGACTCACACATACACACAAAAACACAGAGGACCACAGGTGAAGGGAGTAGCTCTGCCTTTTAGCCGAAGTATTTTTTGTAATCTATTACTTCTCCGTGCTCTTTTCCAAGTTGTCACTTCCACCCCTCACTTGTAACCGGAGGGTTATTGGGTGAGCCCACCGAGGCAGGCTTCCTCCGTGTGACCTGTTGCACAGCCACTGAGAAGTGCGGTACACGAACGCAAATAAAAAGGAAACAAAGACTGTAACCATACAGAGAATACGAGCCAATCTACAGTGAAAACAGCTCAGTGAAGTAGCAGCAAAACCCTGAGGATAAAAAGGACCAGCAGCTATTGTGGTTTTCTTCTCTGCTTTTCTCCATAACAAAATGACCAAAAAGTGTCTTCAGACATATAAACCAGATATATTGTCTATTTACAGCGGTAATTTGAATGCAGAAACCATCGAAGAAAAAATTTGGATGGATCACTGTCTAAATTTCTAGCCATAAGACAAGTACAAAACAATATGTGTTTATATTTTATATGCTAGTATTCTAAATTTTTCATAAAATATCGTAAAAATGCATATGAAATACATAAAACTAATATATAAAAATATGTGAAAAAAAGAATTCATTAAAAAGCAATAGCTGCGCCACAGTAAAAGAAGTTCAGAGCAAGTTAGAAACAGACATGTACATTGTTTGAAACGAAATAATAATGATATATATTCAGAAAATTAAAACATTGCTCAGAAGATTAAAACATTGATAAGGCTGGCCTTCATTTGCTCACTTCACCACTGTAGAGTTTATAATAAAAAAGTTCCTGTCCAATATGGAGACCATCTTCTTCAAAATGCTTTTGGAATACATAAAATCATAAACTCTGTTATATAAATTCTGATGTATATGTACCTCGCAGCAATCTCAGAGTAAAATGACAAAATTTCAGTTCAATAAAGGCAAACCCATGAAGGCCAAACAAAGTATAACCTAAAAGTGAAATTCACATTGTCAGGCTTGGTCAAGACCAAAATATATAGGCATACATCAGATAGATAAATAAAAAGAGAGATGATAGATGATAGATAGAGTATAGATAGATAGGTAGATGATAGATAGATAGACAGATGATAGATAGAGATATGATCCGATGTTATATTTTTGCATGCCATTGAAGAAGCCCCTGCATGACCATGAAGCAGAAGGTACTCACTTTGTCTAGGTAACTTATCACTCACTACCTGACTGATAAATCTTTGAATAAGTTGGATAGACATGACTTGAAGTTTAGGCTCTGCTTGTACCAAATAAATTGGCATATAGAATAAACAAATATATTTTATCTTTGTCTTTTATATTTTATTGTAATGCATCCTATTGTCAATATTAATCCTTCATTCGTAAAATCAAGACACTTACTGAATTTCGATTTTAATCTCTCCAAATCAGAAACTGACAAAGCATTTGCTTGTTTCGGATCAACTAATTAATGATTTTTTAATGTGTGTAACATCTGATAAAATCTGTTTTTAGAAAACAGAGAAGATGACAAGAATGAAAGGACATGTACAACATTGAAGAACTATTATAAAAAGTGGGTTTAGAAAATCTTATATTTAGGTCAAGATGAGGTCCATATGTATCTGACATGCAAGAGAATTAAAAAGTGAACCACTACAATTTCTTCAATTGGAACTAGTTTTATATCTTCATATTAGTATAAAACTGTGTTGCCTTAATGGCTTAATTGTGAATAATATCATTCATCATTTACAGTTTCCTTACTTGCAATTTGAAGAAATCAAGGTGCGTGAAAGAAGAGAAACACAAAAATTGGAGTGATCATAAGCAATAAAAAATAAGGTGATAGATTGCCTTGTCTCCACTTAGCCTTATCCTAGACCTATCAACGTGCCTACCAGCAAACATTCTTTTTTTCTGGATTTTTGTCCAAACAAAATCAAATGAGAATTTAATCTATGTGCTGGATAGATTCGCATTTATCTTTGGAAATTTGAATGAGCTGGATTAACTTTTATTTTTCGTATCATTGCTCATTTTTCTTGTCTGCATTTGCCACTTTGTCCTTGTTAGTTCATTTGGAATCTTTTATTATGCTTCTATATACATAGTCTTGGAACAGGAGAAAAATAAATAGCCAGGGAGTAAGAATTTAATGTGAAGGGAAAGATAAGTTTGGCTATGGACATCCCTGATAATTTTCATTTTTCCTTCTGAATCACTGTAAAAGCAAAAATGATAACCAATTTTGTTCACTACTGTATTCCCAAGGTAAACTTTGGAAGTGTCACTTATATGGACTCAAGAGATATATTCTGAATTCATTCTGGGGGTTGTCATGACAAAAGGATAGGTGAATCAGTCACTGGCTGAGAAAGCCATCAAGGAGCTATCTTCTGGTAAATAACAAAGAGAATGCATTAGGGTCTTTTATAATATATCTACTCTAGAAATATTTTTGCACTGTGGAGTGTAAATATATTTTCTGTGTTGTAGTAGTAGAATGGGTACCTTTTTTGTTGTTGTTGTTTTGTTTTGTTTTTTGCTTTTTTTCCGTTACTGGGAAGTGAACTCACGACCTTGCGCTTGCCAGGTAGGTGTTGTGCTGCTGAGCTAAATCCCCAGCCCCAAGGGTACCTTTTTAAATTAAAGAAAAAAAAAAGTTTTTAAAATGCCCTGAATGAATTTTGCCTAAGAAAGTATTCCATATGTATCTGCAGTCTTGCTACAAAATCATTGCATACGTTGATGTGAACAGCCTACTGATCCATCCTGATTTATAGCATAACTTCTCAGCACTCTTAGAGACACGAGAATATGGAAGGCTAGGCATTTTCTTACCATCAACTGATCCTTGTCCTTACAAGTGACTTATCTTAAGCTTGCCTTTCACCATACAGTATACTCTTGTTGTGGGCTAAAATGTCAAGATTTTTAACTTTGCTTAGATTACATAAAGTATAATAGCGATCATTTCTAACACAATCAAATGCATACTTTCATCACATAATATAGATAAAAAACACATATTATTCACCTATGAAATTACAGTTTTTCTTAGAAATACATATTATGAATAGTTTTAGTATAAAGCTTTCAAATTTTAAAATATGTATGGCATAATGGAGACAACAAATACAATTTGAATTTTATGTTCATTTTTTCATAGTTTCATAGCCAAAACAGACAGCTTCAGGAAGTATTTATTATTATAAAATTTATAAGTACCAGAATAGATGCAGATTCTAAACCCAGCTTGTTGCCAAGGTTCAGAGAGGCAAGAATCTAGTTTGTTCCTGTCATCTCCCAGAAAGACTTGCATAATGACAATGTTTCCAAAGCAAGGTGAATAAAAACACTCAGTGCAACTGAATATCAGTTGGAAATTACTGTCTCGGCACTCCCATCTATCAATGCAAACGCCAATATCTGCACAATCATAATGTAACCCTGAACAATTTATTTCACTGCTATGAATTTCAGGTGCAAAGTCCATAAAATGAGAAAATAGTTTGTGAATGTTAAAATGCCATTGAAATAATATGATGCAGGGGCTGGGGATTTAGCTCAGCGGCAAAAGCGCCTGCCTGGCAAGCGCAAGGTCCTGAGTTCGGTTCCCGGTACCGGAGAAAAACCAAAAAAAAAAAAAGAAATAATATGATGCAAAAAAATGCCATTTCCTCAATAAATATTCACTGTCTTTTATTTTATTCAACAAATATTTAAGTGTTTAATGTGTGCTGTGCACTTTTCTTGTCATAGTCAAGATAACAGTATAAGGAGAGATATAATCGTTCTTCTTTAGAAATAAAGACCCTAAATCAGACCCTAATTTATAGTAGCTGCATCACTCGGAGCCAGTTATTCTACCCATTTAAATTATTTAACGAGCTTTAGCCATTATGGTATCTTACATTTTTCATATCAGTTGTTACTATTGGTATTTTGAAATAAGAACTCAAGAATAAGGTCATTGATATTTTTTCTTGCATTACTGCATAGGCAGCCTGAACAATGTAACTAGTAATCAATAAATACTCCTCAAAGGGTCAGTACGCTTAGTTTATGCTCAGTGTTTAATCTTAAAAGTGAGAATCAATATAGTACCTATCTTTAAGATTTTTGAGTACATCACAGATAAAAGATACATTTAGGCCTTAGACAGTAAAATTACTTTATTAAGTATTTTCCCACCTGTGACTATTTTTTCTTTGAAAATGCAGTTATTGGTCTCAGTCAATATTGTTTCCGAGAGAAAATTAAACCTAAATCTTTAGAGGCAAAGTGTGAAATTAACAAATTATTTGCTGCCAGTAAGATCCATTTGCACCACTAGGCCGTACAGTTTAGGGGACTACATTCATATAGGCCATTATATGGCATAAATTTGTGCCCCATTTATTTCCCAGTTATCTTAAACTTTTCTTGCCCTTCTCTCAACCAGCTGGAAAATCACTGCAGGATATTTCCTATATCGTCATCTTTATTACATCTTCTCCCTGATGAGACCCTTTCAGAACCTCCCTATTGTGTATTTTTTAAAGGTTGAGCTCTATTCAGAATTTCCTTCATGGGCATGTGAATGGGGAAACTCCTGGGAAACTTCATGCTTAGAAGGGCACCATATTTTTTTTGGTGATTTGCTCTCATTTTCTTGAAATTCTTAATATTTTTGTTTTCATTTTGCCCTTACCCCCACCTATTATGTGACCAGGCTTGAATACTTACTTTGGAAATTATATGTTTTAACAATCATTTGTATTCTCATTACCTTTAATCTTATCCCTAATTTCTTAAAGTTGCTAAATTAAATATTCTTTATAGATTATTGTGACACTTAATTTCACATATTATTTTGATTGGGATAAAGGTTGCCCAGATAGCTTGTGAAATGTTCTTTCTGGATATATCTGTCAGAGGACTTCTGGAAAATTTTGGCATTTGAATTTGTAGACTTCCTAAAGGAGATTTGCCCTCAGAAACTTATGTTGGCACTGTCAGAACTGTTAAGACATGAATAAAAGAAATGGCATAGACAATCTTTATCTCTTCTGGAACTGAAGCATCAATCTCCTACCTGATACCCACCTTTGCCTGTGGTCAGGCTTTCAACTACAGACTGTATATATATCACACCATTGGCTCCTCTGGTTCTTGGGCATCAGACATCACCAGTTTTCCGGTTTCCCCATGTAGCAGAGGATGTATTGTGGGACTTCGTAGCACCATAGTTGTATGCACCAATTCACATAATACATCTTTTCTCATAAGATAGTCCTACCATAACCGAGGAATATATTCCAAGGCCCCTAGTGGATGCCTGAAACTATAAATAGCAAGGAGCCCTACATATACTATCTTTCTTCTCCTATCCTATATACCAATGAAAAAATCTCATTTACCAATGAAGATTAACAATATTAATGGCAAAATAAAACAACTGGAATGTGCTGTGAGAGAAATTCTGTGAATGTAATCTCAAAACATTTCATGGTGTTATGAATTTCAGTAATTTCAGCATTAAAAATCTTTTTCCTGAGAATTCAGCAACATTTCACTTAAAGGAAGCATTTTCTACCTTTTTTTTTTTTTTTTTGGCATGTTTGAAATGGCAGCATCGCTTCCCTCATGATTTGCCATCACTGCAAAGTAAAGTAAGGGTAGCAATGCTGCTGCAATAGTCAATCATATAACAGCCACTAAGCAACTATTGGGTAGCTGGCATCTACAGCATGCACACTCTGAACAAACAGATGACTTTCAGGACAGAGTGAGATGCTACAAAATTCCATCATACTACGCAGAAGAACATGCAATTTAAAACTTAGGAATTACTTATTTCTAAAATTTTCCAGAGAATATTTCTGAGCTATATTGGTTATAGGTAATTCAAATTGTGGAAAATGAAACCACAGGTAAGGGAAACTATTACATCTCTTTTTATGCATTCTACTGCTTCTGTTTCTTGGGAGAACCCCTCAAAATAAAATTATAGTCTCATATTTCACTCTGAATTTTTCACTTGGCTTTAATATGTATAACCTCCTTCACTGCCTAAGTCTAGCTCAACACTGAGTTTCTTTAAGAAATTGATTTGACCATTCAGACATAATAAATAGTTCTGTCTATAGCATTTTTAATTGTTGTACTCACTAAATGTATATGTATATATATAATTTTTAAATTTTAATTTCCTGTAATTTCCTGTAGATAGTTGTTACTGCACCTAATTTAGCAGCTCCTTAAAAATAGGACCATTATTTGTCAGATTTTTCATAGGCCCCACTACAATTATTAAACTGCTTACTGCACAATTGCAGTGCAATGACTAATTTGTCAAAAAGTAAAATGACTAAATTGTCCTAACATATTTCCTTATAAAGGGATACAGTTACATAGAAATGGCCATAGATATTCTACATTAAATTTTTATTTCCCAGCATGGATTGAAACACATTTTTCTGAGCCATAACACTGCAAAGAAAACATTAGAAAATTTGCACATAGTTTCAAATTTAGTTCAAAATGATCCATTTGATTCTCATCCTCCTCTGAGTGTAGTTCCTAGACGGTTACATTTTTAGTTATTGCCTTCCTAAATCATCCCATTCGTATGCATGACGAGCCTGACCACTGCTTCTTTTTTCTTCGGACCACCCACCCAGGTTTTCTGATTACTCTTCATGACATTTGCTCCATGTCTCAGAGTTCAGATTGTCTGACTGAATAGTGGATGTGCTGGTAGCTACATAGAGATCTATCTTCCCGGCAGGAATTGTTGCCCCTTTTGTCTCCACATTATCATGCGACCCTTGATGCTATGTGAAATCATATTAAAAGAAATTAATTTCTCATCTGTGTCTCTTCTCTTTTCTCAAACACCATCTATTTTAAGTCCACACGCTGACCTCTATTTCCATTCTCTATCC
The DNA here is from genome assembly GCF_000276665.1 of Chinchilla lanigera. Lineage (NCBI taxonomy): Eukaryota > Metazoa > Chordata > Mammalia > Rodentia > Chinchillidae > Chinchilla > Chinchilla lanigera. Next base: position 1,801,556 of record NW_004955417.1, read on the forward strand.
TCCACAGAGACACTGAGCACTTTTTCTAGATATTTAATGAATTCCCTGGGAATTTGTTAAAAATACAATGTCCTGAATTCTACCAAGATTATTCCTGTAGATAAGTACTCCACAGTTCATACAAGCGATTAAAAGCAAAAGAAAACACAACAAAAAAGTAATACCACTGCTCAGGTTAATTGAACTTTTAAACATCTATCATAGAAAAGCATATGTTTATGTAGCCTAGTACATCCAAAAGCACTTTATATCAAGTTTTAGTCTTTGGATCACATAAGTGCTTGAAACTGAATGAAGATTTACTTAAATATTTTTTAAAGATAAAATTGTTGGAGGTAGGAAATTAAAGAATGAACACAAAACTATAATTTTTAATGGTTAGTGGCCCTGAAAATAAGATTTTTAAACTGTGTATGCATTTCTTAATTTACTGTCAATTAAGATATATACTTTCTTTGCTTTGTATTATTGTGTTTACTTAAAGATTTCAAAAGAAATATACAAATAAAAAATCAGAGGCATTTTTATGCTATATTGTGAGGTAGGGTATCACTTTCTCCTAAAGCTACTTCATAGCATTACTCTGTGTCAATAAGCTCATTTGAAACATATTTTAGCAGATAGCTTTTGACAAGTTGCACAGGTAAAGCAGTTTACTTAATGTTGACATAATTATTAACCATGATGCAAAAATTTTTGACAACTAACGTACTGATTACTTCAACATCAAAGAAAATGTAACAGCAAGGAATGTAATTAAAATCTGATAGTTATTGATATTAGCTCATTTTTTTATTTTTAACTATGAGTAGTCTTATATTCCTCATAGCACAATTCCAGTATTTAAATACTTAGAAAATTCAGTATTTAATTTTAGTTGCCTAAGTAAATCATTATATAACCAAGTTTGTGTTAATTCACAACAATTTAAACAACACTGCCCTAGTTTCTGTTAATTAACAAGTGTTTAAACAGTACTGTCTAAGTCTCTGATAAGCACCCTTATTTTCAAGTATGTTGGAAATATTAATTGGACTTTCCAAACATAACCAATATTTCTCCAAACAAATATGCATTTTAGAATAACAAAACTTCCCTAAATTAGCTTCTTTCAGAATACTCTCCAACTTCATGGCTTTGTTTCTGTTCACTGCCTTTGTTTGTATGTTTTCTGGGCATGGATGACATTTGTCTGCTGATATATCACATATGATCAAAAATGCGGTAAGTGGTTAAATTTTTTAAAAATTATCACAGTAAAAGTTACATTGCCATTATTTGCCCTAAAATACCTCCCTTCCCTTCAAATACATTTTTGTTCTTATCATTTCTGAAGCAGTTCTGAAATTCCTCTTGCATATCTTTAGATGCACTATCATGGCTTCTTCTGTGTCCTGAATCTATTCAACACTTTTGCCTTTCATAGTCGTTTTGACTTAGGGGAAGAACCAGACGTTATGTGGTGCCAGATCCAGTGCAGGTAGATGAGGACACGCTGCAACGTTTTCACCAGTCTCCTTTCCCACCGCGTGGCACTCAGCAGCAGCATTCAGTCTGAGCACACCGCGTAAGGATGTGAAAGAGGACTTCTAGAACTGCTTCAGAAAGTGGTAAGAGTGATGGGATAAGTGCTTTCTAAGTGAGTTGGAGTTTCTTTATAAAAAACTGAACATTTCAAATAGTGTAACGTGGAAACTAAATTTCACTCTTCCTCTGAGCTTCTTATTGTTTGTTTTTGTTGTTGCTTTTTTGTGAATTAGTGCTAGTGGAGGATTATATAAAATATATCTTATTTGTGCATGTCTGCTCAATTGTCTTACAGATCCTCATTAATAGTACAGAAATTCCCTTCAGTGCTTTAACATAGGGTCTCCCTCCTTGTCGAGAGTTGCTGTGTGTGCTGAGGCATTCTCATCATCCCCAAAGTATCTGATTTTAGCCAAGCTCTCACTTCCTATATGCACAGAGGCTAGATGTTACCCTGATGTAGATTCTAGGACCTACATGATCAGGCAGCACAGCAGATGTGTATGAACTTCTAAGTCTGCTAGAATATCCTACAGTTCTTCAAAGCTTCTACACACATTTTAGTCTCCAGGTTTAAAAAAAAAAAAAATTTAGACGGTCCTCTGATTTGCTCCAACTGCTATCACTGTCTCATGCAGTTATTTTTAAATTAAATACCTTGAGGAAATGTCCTTCCTCCCTGAGCTGGATGTCTGTCAGATAAAATAAAGACAAGCCCTGTAAATGGACATTTTCATGTGTGTAGCCAAATGGGTCAAATTGTGAGACTTCTCCAGGAATGTGATATTTTGTGTAGCTTCAGACCACTTGTGGCCCCTCCAGTGACTACAAGTGGCTACTTTTCACTACGATTTCCAGGCTGATGACTGTCAAAGGTACCACAGAGCTATAGAAAATTAAACAACATAAAACCCACTGCTCTCCCTAGGAGGTACCCATTTTTCTTGAATAAAGTGTCTTTAAGTGGTAGCAAAGCCTCTTTTAACTTCTAGAGTTCTAAAAGAGTTAATGTTCAGAAATTTTCCTGTCCTGTTTCTTTTTTTTTCTGAACAGGTGAATTTTGTTATTGTTGTTGTTTTACTTAAAAGTCACTGTAGTAGCTTCCTGACATAAACAAAATGTGGATATGTTGTAAGAAGTTGAGGTACAGAATCCATTGCTTATCCAACTTTTATTATTTTCTCTACAATTTTAATTTATGGGAAATAGTAAAAATAACTATACAAAGCAATTAATTACAAGTTGAGAAGCTATACTATTAAAGAAAAATAAAAGTACATGGAACTAAAAGAAGCACTTCATGAAAAGATATGTTTTTGCAGCCAGAAATGATTAAGTGATGACAGTTCAAACAGGCAAAAATATTCTAAACATTTATTTAGACCTCATTTTCTTTCCACAATTCATTGCTTGGTCAAAATCTATAACTGTCAGCTTCAACATTTTTGAGAAAACTAACATTTGGCACTTTGGTTCATTTTCTGTTTACACTTCACAAAACTACTTTTAACCTTCACTCTGCCAGAAGGGAGAAGGACTCACATCATCTACCGAAAAGTATAATACAGTAGTCACTCTCTCTTCACCCCTTCATTTTATTCATAACTCTTTTAATGAGCTCTCTCTTTCCCTAGATGAGATTAAAATGAATTAATTGGATATGTTCCCACTGCAAATCTGACATCTAAAGCTTCACTTTTTTATTTTAAAGACAGCAGCATATGAGAAATAAACAAACAAACAAACAAAAAATAAAACAGCAGCATACCAGTATCACGAACATAAACAAAAGAAAGCAAGAACATTCAAAGTGACACAGGGTCCTGAGACAAAATAATACAAATCAACAGTGGTTATTACATTGCATATAGCTATCCTCAACTACACTGCTCAGATTACCAGATGTAAGAATGAAAGATTGCTCAAACCATTAAAGAGAATAAAAAATAATTCTT
>NW_004955417.1:1811585-1813659 GCF_000276665.1 Chinchilla lanigera
TTGTTCAGGAGGATGTTATTTAATTTCCAAATGTTTATGGAGTTTTTGTGTTTTCTTTTGTCATTATTTACCAATTTCAATGCATCATGGTCTGATAGTATACATGGGATAATTTCAATTCCTTTGCATTTATGTAAACATGTTCTATGTACTAGTATATGGTCTCTTTTAGAGAACATCCCATGTACAGCTGAGAAAAATGTGTATTCGTTGCTGTTGGATGGAACACTCTGTAAAGGTCTACTAAATCCATATGTTCACACATTTGGTTAGATTCTGTTATTTCTTTCCCAATTTTTTGTCTAGTTGATCTATCTCTTTGCAAAAATGTTGGGTTAATGTCCCCTATTATGACTGTGTTGCTACTTATTTCATTTTTCATGTCTGTTAGAATTTGTCTTATATAGGTGGATATGCCTGTATTTGGTGCAGATGTTTACGATTGTTATCTCTTTCTATTGAAGCTTCCCCCTCACAAGTATGTAGTGACCTTCTTTATCTTTTTTGATTATTCTTGGTTTGAAGTTCAGGTTGTCTGCAAACAGAACAGCTACACGTGCTTTTTTTCTGGGTTCCTGTTGCATGGAGTATTGTTTTCCATCCTTTAATTTTTAGTCTATGAATTTCCATTTGATTTAAGTGTGTTTCTTGTATACAGCATATAGTTGGGTTTTGTTTCCTAATCCAGTCTGCTAGTCTGCTTCTTTTGGTTGGTGCATTGAGACCATTTACATTGATGGCTATAACTGATATGTATTGGCTTATTTTTGTCATACTATTTTCCTGCTGTTGGATCTTCCTTTTTCCCTCTGTTTAATAGCTTGCTCTACTTGGTGGTTGCTTTCTGCTATTGTTCTTAAAGTTGTGGTCTGTTTTATCACTTTCCAGAATATCTTTTAGTGTTCTCTGTAGTATTAGTTTGGTGCTCATAACTTTCTTTAGTTGTTCTTAATCATGAAAGTATTTCATTTCTCCATTACATTTGAAAGATAGCTTTGCAGGGTACATCAGTCTGGGTTGGAAGTTGTTTTTTTTCAGTACCTGAAATACTTCACTCCAAGTTCTTGTTGCCTTGATGGCTTGTGTTGAGAAGTCTGCCGAGATTCCTTTATACGTAATCTGTTTCTTTTCTCTAACAGCTTTTAATATTCTGAGCTTTTGCTGATTTTCTGGGATCTTGATCACTATATGGGTGTGGATTTATTTTGGTTATGCTTATCTGGAGTTCTATATGCTTCACTTATCTGGGTGTCTGATTGTTTTACCATGCCTGGGAAATTTTCTGCTATTATTTCTGCAAATAGTCTTTATGTCATTTGTGTTGACACCTGCTGTTTCATTAATACCTATTAATCTGACATTGTTTCTCTTTGCTTCATCTTGCAGTTGTTGAATTATTTTCTGGTTTCTTGTTATTTTTAAGAGATCCCTCCTTTCACATTCATTAGTGGCAGTGCTGTCTTCAAGGTCTGAAATTCTATCTGCAGCTTTGTTCAGGTGGTTTTGCAGGCTTTCAATGGAATTTTTAGTTTCATAGATATCTTTTCCCATCTGTTTCATACCTTCTAGTTCCTTTCTATATTGTTCACTAAAGGTTTCCATGAAGTGTCTATGCTCTTCTATTTTCTTGTCTATGTCATCTTTGGATGTGCTGAATATTTCTTTCATTATTGTTGCCATTTCTTTTCTCACCTGAGACATTATTTCTGATCTGATGTCTTCTATGGCTGGATAGAGTTGTTTCTTTACTTCAGTTACTATCATTTCAGAAATTTCAGGTGTATGACTTCCAGGCTCTTCTGTGTTGATGCCTCCTGGACTTTTTTTTGGTGGTGTGGAGGTCTGGGATTGAATTTTGCTCCTTTGTTTTGTCTTTTTTTTTTTTTTTTTTTTTTCCGGTACCTGGAATTGAACTCACAACCTCGCTCTTGCCAGGCTGGTGCGCTACTGAGCTAAATCCCCAGCCCCATGTTTTGTCATTTTTGAAGATCCAGAGGCTGCCTGGAGTGCAGCCTCACTGTCCTGACAGAGAGAGAGATAGAGAGAGAGAAAGGGAGAAAGAGATAGAGAAACA
>NW_004955417.1:1813759-1814698 GCF_000276665.1 Chinchilla lanigera
TTTTTTTTTGTTCTTTATATATCCTAGATAGAAGTTGTTTGTCTGAGGGGCAGTTGGCTAAAATTTTTTCCCAATTCGTGGGTTTTCTTTTTACTTTATTGGTGATTTCTTTAGATATGCAAAAACTTTTCAATAAGATGATATCCCAGTTGTAGATTCTTTGAAGTTTTTCCCATGCAGTTTGGTTTTTGTTCCTGAACTATCTGCCTCTCTATGTTGTCAAGATTATTTCCTACTTTCTCTTCCAATAAATTTAGTGTTTCTGTTTTAATATTTAGATGAATGATCCATTTTGAACTTAATTTAGTGCATGGTGAAAGATATGGGCCTAGTTTTAGTCTTCAGCCTGTGGAAAGCCAGTTTTTCCATTTATTAAAGAGGGTGTCTTCCTTCCATTGAACATGTTTGGCCCCTTTGTTGAAGATAAGATTACTGAGGGTGTTTGTAGTTGTATCTGTCTCTTCTAATCTGTTCCATTGACCTTCAGGTCTGTTGTTGTGCCAGTACCATGCTGATTTTATAGAAGTAGCTTTGTAATATAATTTTAACTCAGGAATTGTGATGCCTCCCGCCTTTTCTTTGTTTCCCAATATTGCTTTTACTATTCTAGGCCTCTTTTGGTTCCAGATCAACTTTAGGAATGTTTCCTCCAGATCTATGAGGTTTACTAATGGTATTTTATTAAGGATTGCAATGAATCTCTACAACAACTTTGGGAGTATGGCCATTTTCACAATGTTGGTTCTTCCTATACATGTGGAAGGAATATCTTTCCATTTTATGATATCTTCTTCAATGTCAGAGTGCTAAAATGTTCACTATATAGATCTTTTACTTCTTTTGTTAGATTGATTCCTAAGTATTTCATCATTTTAGATGCTATTGTTAAAGGTGTGGTTTCCCTAATTTCTCCCTCAATCTCTTTGTACTTTTGTACCA
>NW_004955417.1:1817628-1885301 GCF_000276665.1 Chinchilla lanigera
ACACAGAGAGACAGAGAGAGAAAAAGAGAGAGAGAGAGAAGAGGGAGAGATGGGAAGAGAGAGAGCTAGAGCCAAGGCCACAGCCAGACCCAGAGATATAAATTCCAAAGTTATGTGCCTAATGACATAGCTCCTCCATCCAGGTTCTATCTGTTAACCACATATTAGGCTATGAAATTATCCCCTGATTAGTATGGCAAAGGCATGTTATATGAACCTTCTGAAACTTCCATCTTTGAACACATGAGAGTTTTGGGGGTTGTTTGAAATTGAATGCATAACATATCCAAACACTTTAGCTATATATAAATTTGACATAACTATATATTCCTCCAGAGGAGATATCCCAAGACATGGAAAATGTACAAAACAAGCAAAATATAAACTTTTAGTTAACTATGTTTGCCAAACTCATATAGAATGTATTTTACCAAAGAGTAACTGTGTATCTCTCAATCTCTCTCTCTCTATCTCTCGTACACCTACTTACACATAATCACATTCTATTTACATCAGTTTTACATACATTTATTATAAGAAAGTATAACAAAGACTCGTTTGCTACATTTTATATTAATGTTGCCTCATAGATAAAGCTAAAAAGAGAGCATTCTAAGACTTTAATGGACACCTCACCAAAGTAGATACACATTTCAGTAAAAAGCATATGAAAAAATGTTTCACTTTAAATGTCACAAGGGTAATGTAAATGAAAATAACAATGAGCTACTTACCACTGGGAACACCTACTAAAATGTCCACATTTTAGAAAATTGACAGCACCAAATATTAGGAGGTACGTAGAGCTGCCAGAATGCACATTCACTGCTGGTAGAAATGTAAAAAGGGAATAGCAACTTTGGAAGGCAGTCTGTTACTTTCTTATAAAACCAAAAATGCTATTACAATATGACCCAGCAATCCCACTCTTAAACATCTACCAAAGGAATTAAAAATATATCTGTACAAAACTCTGCACACAGATATTTATGTCAGATTTAATTGCGAAAACTTTAAAATAGCCAAGATATCTTTTTGTAGGTGAGTAAAGAAAGAAACTATGGTGCACCCAGGCAATGGAATGCTGTCCTCTGTTAAAAAGATTAACTATAAAATCATGGGAAAACATGGAAGAAGTATAAATGCGCATTACTAAGTAAAAGTTGTCAATCTTAAAAGGCAGTATCTTGTATGATTCCAACTATATGACATTCTAGAAAAGAAAAAGTATGGAGACAGAAAAAGGATATCAGTATTTGTCAGGATTAGGGAGAATGGAGTGGTGAATAGGCAAAGCCCAAATGATTTGAAGGGTAGTAAAACTACTCTGTGTGATAATATAATGGTAGATAAATTTGTCAAGCCCATAGTAAATATAATACCAAGAGTACATGTTACGTGTGTTAGTCATCTTTCTCATTGCTCAAACACACTATCTGAGCAATGTGGTTGACACCCACAACTCAGAGGAGGATAGGTTTAATTTCCTCACAGTTTAAGTCCATAATCAGCTGGTTCCAAGGTAGAGACATTAAGGTGGAGGACATAGCAGAGGATAGCTTCTTAGTTCATGTTGGGGAGGAAGCAGAGCAGAACAGAGAAATAGCACAGAGAGGAACAGGAACGGGAGGATGTGTAGTACTCAAGACCGTGGCTCCATGCACCCCCCAGATGCACCCTATAGTGTGTTCTAATGATCTGAGAGACATATTTTAACCTAGCGCAGCCCACACATCTGAATAAATGGTCACAGTAAACTAGAGGCATTCGGTGACAGTGATATGTCTACGTAAGTTCACCAGTTGTAAGCAATGAACCATACTGGTGTGGAATCAAGTTTAATGATGGAAGTTATGCATGAATCAGGGCAAAGAGTATATGGGAAAAATGTGAGAGGCTATTAATGGGCCTGGTGTGAACTTAAATAAGAAAGAAATTGATTACTGTAAAAGATGAATTTTCATTAAACTGCATCAAAATACTCCCTCTCGCTTAGAACATACATATCCCATCACTCCTGTCACTTTATGAAGCAGTTGGATGTCTCTTGTTGTCCTCTGTAGCACTGTTCTAGCTACCTTAACATCATGGATTGACTCAAAACATTTACCTTTCATGATCATTTTTACTTTGGAAAAGAGCTAGAAGTCACTCAGTCCTAGACCCATTAAATGTGGTGGATGGGAGCACATCCTAGGGTTTCTGAAAGCCTGCATTTCTGTTGGATGGCACTCAACAGCACCATTCATTGTGTTTTTTAATCATATCTTGAAAAGAAGACCCCAGAGCTATTTCAAAAAGTGGCAAGAACAGTGGGATAAGCATGTTGAAGTAAGGGCAAGTATTTTGAGGGAAAGTAAGGCTATGTATATTTTACTGTATTTTTTTACTTCAACATTCACTATGTATTTGAATTATACCTTGAAACAATACATAGTGATACTAAGGTTGTTATTTTCCCAACTCAATGGTTAGAGATATATAACTGATTTTCATTTCCATTTTTTCTTATGCCTAATGATATTAACCACTTTTTAATGCACTTATTCACTATTCATATATCTTCCTTAATGTCGTGCTATTTTGCCTATCATGGTTGTCGTAGTTTTGGGCTTATTTGCAAGGGGAACAATATAATACAGGACACATATTTTACAAGATTATTTATAATACTCCTTCAAAGAGTGACATACAAAAAGTGCAGGAAATCCGTCCACACACTAAGACCAAGGAATCTAGCCAAGGGCCTGGATCCCAAAGTAATGTCCTGCATGAGTCCAGCTGAAGACCTAGAGTGCAAAACAGTGCCTCCCACGAGTCTAACAGGAGGCCTTGAGCCCATAATAATATCTCATGCAGGCTTGTTTCATGGACCTGTGCTGGGAAAGCCCAAAGGTCAGTGGAGGAATCTAGAAAGTCTGTGCCAGCAGGATGAAGGATCTGTGCTAACAGGCTGAGGGATCTACACTGGAACCAGGAAGCGATGTGCAAAGTAAGAACTGGAGCTTCCCTGAAAAGTATCGCAGCCATCCTCAGCAACACTGAGGTCCCGAGCTCCTCCAATGGTGAAGACAGCTGTTTTCCCATCAGGAAAGCCAACACAGCAAGCTTCTCCGGGAGACTGGCAGTGCACCATCTTCCCCTCTAGAGCTAGGAAGTGATGTTCAAAGTGAGGACCAGAGATCCCCCAAAGTGAACTGAAGCTATTCTCAGTGCCAATAAGGTCTAGAGCTCCTTGGAGGATGAAAATAGCCAAGTTCATCAGGAAAGAGAGAATGACAAGCCCCTCCAAGAGAACAATCAGCTCCTTAAAGCTTCTACTAGCTCCCAACAGCCTTTCTCAGCTGTCAGCAGCCTAACTTCTTCTCCAGATCTGCCTCTTATGCTGCTGGCAACAATCCCCATGTAGGCCTCCCACACCCAGCACCAGGCTTAATCAGTTCGTCAGAGTACTATAAGTTGACCACCAGTTGTCAATCCACTGCAATGGCTTTTTGTTGTTTTGTTTTACTATACTTGAAATATATTAGCTTCATTATATAGTCTAGGTATGGTTCATTTTCTAAGTTTATGTAACCTAAAGATTGCTTCCAGCCTGTGTGAACATTGTATCAATGAAATCTTTTACAAAGTAAAAGTTATTAAAGTGAAATCCAACATATCAAATTTGACTTTATAATTAGTGTTTTCAGGATCCTGTCAGACATTTATTTGCCTGTAGTAATGTCACAAAGATATGGTCTCTTCCCATGTAGCTGTGGAAAACTACATATTTTGAGTTTTAATATTTAGTTTTATAATTCATGTATATGAATGTTTTATATAAATGTTGAGATTCTTATGTTCTATAATTCATCTCATTTATGTAAAAACTCTGTACTAAGGTACTGGCCAAAAATCAATTGAGCATATGTTTCATGTTCGTTCCTAATTTAAAATATTAACCTTTAATAAATTGACAGTTTTAAACTGTAGCAAACTGTCTTAATTACTCTATCTGTATGATAATGTTTTAATCTGACTTTATAGATTCCCTAAAGTTGATTCAAAAAATTGAACATATGTTTCAGGACATTATCTTCTGGTAAATTGATAATTTGAAACTGTATCAAACTATCTTAATTAATGTGTCTGTATGGCAATGTTGAAATCTTGTTGTATGTAAATTTAAAGTATAAAACTTATTTCCATACTTAAAATCTTTTGTGTTTTCAAGTAAATTTGTTTGCATAAGTAAGTTATTTTAAAAAATCATAGTTTGTGATTACTATGATTTTGGATGGATCTATAAATTATTAGAGAAACAATATGAATTTATGAATATGGTGTATATTCTTATTTATCCAACCTTTAGTTTCTTACAGCTACATTTCAATTTTCTGTATAGAGATTTTATACATAGATCATTAACTTAGTACTCAGTGTTCTATAGCTTTTTGATGTTATTTGAAAAGTAGAACTTTTCAGTCAAATTATAACAAGAAAGATGACATTTAGTCTATCTAACCAATTGAATCTGATTTCAACATCTATTTCTTCCACTTAATAGTTTATGACCCTAAATGATTCCCATAAGTGATCTGTGTATTTACCATAAAGTAATAAAAAATGTATTCCTTTGATAGTCATAATTAATTTCATTTATTATTTACTGTTAACCTCCTTTTTTAAAATTTGTATATCTTACCTCATGTGAATGGTAAGGGGCAGAATCAAAAATAAAAGAAAACATTTTTTTTCTTTTCTTCCTTGATTATTAGAGCAGGGACACACAATCAATGCTAAATCAGTTACTTCCAATCACCCAGAATATTAATTTAGATTTACTTCCCAAGAAGCGCAGCAAGGTTTGAAGGATTGGTAACTAATCTTGGCCACAGGGACATTGAGAGCAATTGAAAATTTGCAAAGACAAAATGGAAACAATGCCAGGAATCAACCTAGTGTCACTGCTACTGATACAGTGACTGGAGCTGTGGGACCCACAGCTCTGTCCAGACATGTTTTGTGCCTGGAATGTTGCTATGGTCTGGCTGCCCATCCCCTGCTTGTACTTGTTTTTTGATCTTATTCTTCAAACTTACTAGGGATTCTGTGAGATAGCCTAAATCTTTGCAGTAAATTGATTTTGCTCTTCAAATTAGCTATAGTCAACTTGTGGTACTAACTAGTCTTCCACTTTATAGTACTTAGTAAAAGTAAATGAATTAAGTAAACCTGACAGATTGCCTGCCCCAACATAAACAAAAAACAAATATCAGACCTATTGATACTATGTAGCTTCAATATAATAAACAATCAAATAACCCCCAGTTCAGAATAATCCCTCCATAAAAATAATCCCCCATTGCAAAATACTTTCTACAATCATCCAAAGATTCAACAAAGGATTTCTAAACTTAGCAAATTGTCCAGGTTTTCACACAACCAGTAGCTCTTAACTGTAGAAGACTGTAAAATTCATTAATAGCTAGAAAAATAAAGACATCCCTAAACTGAATCAACACCCTTATGGACATTTTAGCCTGAAGATTATCAGAAAGTAAAGGGCTATTCATAACATATACCATTGAGAGACATTTCCCACATATTTATGAGAATCCTAACAACTAAAATATTAGTTTCTCTCTAGATTTGTGTCCTATATTCTTCTGAAAACATTATCCATTCTCTTTTAGTCCAGTTGGATATTTGTTTGAAAGCATTATGGATGTTTTATAATAGGTCTCTAATTCTTATTCAGTTGCATTTTGACTTATTTTTCTACAAATAGATACTCTTTAATTTTTACCCTGAAAATTAATTTTATTCTTGTCTTATATGAAATAAATTTAACATTTATCCACTCCCTTCCCTATACATATTAAAATATTCCATAAACATATGGCTGTGTCTTTAATATTTCATTTGATAGTAATATTAAACAAGATCTTGCTATTAGTCACAGCCCTCAGGAATATATTCTTTGACCTTTTCTATGCATTATACAGATTAATTTTTTCTACATAGCCTCCATGAATCATAACACAAAATATAATTTTATCTACATTTCTGAGGAACTTTGTTAAAGTTGTGGAGTCCTAGATTATCAAAGATTATTTCTCAGGATAAATAGATTGACCACTAGATTAACTAGATTGACCACAAGGTTAAAAGTCAAAAGGCATGGTTTAAATCCCAAATACCACATTTTGCCATTTTACTGGGCTTGCTGCCGTGTAACTTCAGAAAATTTAATTTAACTTGAATACTAATTTTCCTCAAGTGTAAAATTTGGATAGTGTGGGTCATATGTACCCTACTTACTTCAGAGTAATACCTGGAGCATCCTATGTCTTGATATTTGTGAGAGGAATTTGTTAAGCTAAATAGCAATTCAAATTGCTTCTCTCCATGAAAGCACTATGACAATGTCCGGTAATTATCTGTTAACTTGTCTGTCACCCCCTTCAAAACCACTTCCTCCTTGAAAGAAAGATGAAGAAACAAAAATGTAAATTACAAGTTAAGAGCCAGTAAAAATATCATAGTACTTAAAATATGAAATATTTTATCACTCACTATGCTTTAACAATCTTGTTGTATCTTCCCTAAATTTAACAAGAATTTTTAAAAAGTCTGCTTCCACTGTCTTTTGCATTCGTTCTTTATGTTTCCTTAAATATGAAATGAGAAGGAACAGAAAGAGAAAATATACTATAAAAACTGCTCATATATATATATATATATATAGAGAGAGAGAGAGAGAGAGAAAGAGAGAGATAGATATAGATAGTGGTTGTGAAAGGTTAATAACAGGAAAGATTTAAATTTTGCTTATTTAATTAAACTGCTTTTTATATTAAATGTCTTTACAAACATTAAATATTTTATTATTTTTATAGGACTTATATATGACTAGAATACTTTTTACTATTATAATTAAAAGACATTAGGCAAAGAGGAATATTTTGTATAATGGCAGAAAGGAATCATGTCTACAGCAGTGGTTATAGATCTGATGACTGTCTTCGTATTTTTAAAGTGTGCTGATATCACTTATCACTTGGCATGCATAGAAAGCACAAATATTTGTTTGTTTTGATGACAGGAGATATCAAAATTATTTATTGTGATGCCCTTCCAGTTGCAGACAGTCTAATGATGTTGGGAGTTAGAGTAAGACAAACAGCCAGGATTTATGTTAAAAGAATTTCTACTTTGCACACCAGAGGCCCTGAATGAGAACTTCAAAGCTTTCTGGATAGTCTTTTGATATTGGTTGAGTTCAATCTCAGAATAGAAAAGAATTAGAAGAGATTCTAGAGCACAGAGCCAGGGTTATTAGTATATCTGAAATCAAGCCTCGCTAAGATAAACGATTGTATTTATACAAAATATATTTACAAATAGTGCTCACTGGTGTGTGTGCCCTTTTCTGTGCCCATGTCCGTGGTGTTTGGATTTCTCTGTGTGGTATATGTTGAAGTTAAGTGGCACAATGCCTTCACCACTGTTTTTTAGACTTAAGATTAGTTTGGTTACCAGAGTCTTTTCTGCTTTCATATGAAGAGGATTCTTTTTTTTCTTTATTCTTTTTGAAGAATATCATTGGTATTTTGAAGGGCTTCACTGAACCTACAAATGTCTTTGCGTAACAGACTTTTTTTAAAGAGAAAAAACATAATAACAAAATAACAACCAGCTTTTATAGGTAAATGGATGCAACTGAAGACCATACTTATAAGTGAAATAAATCAGACCTGCTTGTGTAAACATCATATTGTCTCCCTAGAGTATGAACCTGAAAGAGTAAAATAAGACTCAAAGGTACAATAGATATTGTGAAATGGAAAGAAATTGCTCAAAGGGAAGGATCATGGACATTTTAACTGTACTTACTCAACCACTTTTTCAGCAAAGAAAATCTTGACATTCTACAGAAAGTAGATACACAACCAAAAACAACTATTGGTTTAAAATTGTACTAAATTTTGTGCACATATTAGTCAGAATACAGTGAGAGTGAGTATAAAATGTTATAGTCTTCAAGTCTATTGGTGACAGACTAAGACAGCATCCTGGTTGTACTTTTGTGTATGTAGAAAAAAGAAGAAAACACTCTCCAGTTTCTATTTTCTTATCTGCTAAGATATTCTTATCTTAGCAAATTTAAAATTAATAACATTATCCACCTCTGGGGGGTACTGTTTTTGTTATTTGCATGCTTCATTGTTCAGTTAGATGGTGCTATATAAAAATCTAGACTAGTACCTGTCTAGAGTAGATATTCAAGGAATATTACTGCAAAGTCATCACTACTGCTCATGTTGATGCCATTATTTGATACTCAAAATGGACTGACAGCCTCATCATCTAGCCTGGATATTTTTATCCTACTGTCCAGTATCAGGTACATAAGTAAGGAGAGAAGCAGACAAGTAACTCACAGAATATGTGATCTATATATAGGGAATTAAGATGATGACATTAATAATTTTCTATATGTCACTCATTTAAAATATCAGTTAGTATTCTATAAGCAATCAGAACTCATGTCTGTGAAACATGCTTTGCATACTCTGAAACATGGGGGTCTTTTATCACTTGATCATAATGATAGTGAAGATTGATGCAGTGATATTGAATCTTTGACCGAGGCCATTACAGAGTAAGTAATAGAGCAAAATCCCAGGGAGTTTCAGTTAGGCGTAGAATCTGATAGGATAACTCTAAAAGCACTGTAATTTAATGTTACAGCGTGTTGGAGAAGAATTACTAGTTAGATTCAGTCTGCGTCTTTTACTCTAACACTAGATAGCCAACATAGTCCTACA
The DNA here is from genome assembly GCF_000276665.1 of Chinchilla lanigera. Taxonomy (NCBI): domain Eukaryota; kingdom Metazoa; phylum Chordata; class Mammalia; order Rodentia; family Chinchillidae; genus Chinchilla; species Chinchilla lanigera. The sequence continues at coordinate 1,826,445 of NW_004955417.1, forward strand.
ATTGTTCTTACTCCTAACTGAAAGCAGAGAAAGAGACAATTTGTAAAGCCAAAGTGGTCAGAAACAGTTCAACAGTCCATTCCTTGCAGCACCATTGACTTCCTCAAGGAGCACTCAGGCACATTTAGTTAGCAATGTGGAAATAGTTATACTTGAAATAGAAATGAATAGGAAAAAAGGTCTGTTTTGACAACAAGGACAGTGAAAAAACATCTGTAACATGAGTGTCCAAACAGCACTCAGCCCTCCAACATGGTACTGAGCTCAGCTTATTCTTATTATCCTTATTCTTACAGGACACAAAGATGTCCAGGAAATGATAATGTGTTGTCAACAAGTAGATGGCAATGCCAGAAACAGCACAGAAGTTGTTGCTGAAATACAATTGACGTAAACTTCATATATCTTAAAGGTACTGCTTCATGAACTTTTTATTTATATCCACTATGTAGAACATGAACCAGTTCAAGATATAAATTATTTCATTCCCAGATATATAACTACTTATTTCACTTCACAAACCTTATTTTCTCATTTTCTGGTGTACATTATCAGAGATGGCCACCATTCTGATTTTTTTCATCACAGCTTGATTTTTCCTCTCAATGAATTTCATAAAATTGTAACAGCATCCTATTAGTTTTGTATTTATGACACATTTTCCTACTAGATTTGTTCTCCCCTTTGGCCAATGGGCTTGAGGGCCTTATTTTCACTAGCCAATCTTTTCCTCAAGAATTTAAGTAATTCACAGTATTTACGTGTGTATCGTCCACTACTTTGCGAGGGCAGTGGCAAATGCAAGCAAGAATAGCTCCAGCCTTGTGAGTGAACCTCGCAAATGATCTCATTACATAACTGCGATCCATGCTTCACAAAAATATACATATGCAGCATTTTACTTTAAGTTTTCCAGAGACATTTGATGTGATTGATTTTTACACAACAGAACCCTTTAGTAAGGATATGAACACTTTTCTATATTTTACTTGAGAGTATAAGTGACAAATTTCAGAAAAGTAAAGTGAGAAATTTGAGACACTAAAAGAGCCTTATCTTTTTCTACTACTACATTTCTCCCCTTTTGTTTGTGATGACGGTGTTATACCATCTAACAGTGGTATATTATAAGTATTAGCTATGGTTTGGCTGTTGTTTCTAGAAGAAGGTGGAATAATCAGCACCAAAAAGGGGAAAAGTCATAAAGAAATGAAGGAGGTACCTAGAAAATATGATACTCTGACATCATTTAACAAGTGATGAGCACTTGTGCACTTAACAATATGCTGAGCACATTATGCTATAGTCACCTTGACTCCCGATCAACTCAGAAGGAGAGGTCAGGATACCCTTTCACTGACTCCTTTACCATTCTTGCAGGATTTCCTCAGAGTTCAGAGGCTCAGATTAAATGTGGATTTTAACCATCTCTTAAAGGTGGTTTATGTTCTGTCAATCTTAGTTGAAGAGGGGAATGGACTATATTACATTTTAACACTTCTTCCAGCTCAGGGTTTTATGATCCTTTGGAGATTCATAATTCCAGTACCTATGACATTCCTTGGAATTAAGCTGGGTTTTTCTAATTTACTGCTCCATACTAAATGGTACCCTAGTGGTCTGAAAAAATGAATGAGTGCACCCAACCCTAAATACTGTATTTAGTACACTTGTACTTTCTCTCTCTTCTTCGCATATTCTCACCCAGGATTATCTCTTAGGAACAAGGAGGAAATTATCGTCAAAAAAGCAGCACCAATTGAACCCTGTTTTCACTCTGTTCAGACCTCAATATCCTCCTATGAAAAAGAAAAGAAAATTATGTGCACCCTCCAAGCATTCAAGGAATTAATGCAAATAAAATTGCTAACAAAATACCAGAAACACATAATAAGAATGTATAAATACTAATATATTAATACATATATACACAGATAGGTATTGTTTCATATTTATATCTAATCCATCTGTACCCCCACTGAAGCCTCATTCTGAGTTAACTTTCAGATTCATGCACCCATTTTATGTCACGTCCTCACTTTTCCCTCCCCTGGGTTAATGCAAGAGCATCCTGATTAGCCTTTTTCTTTAATTTATCATCCTCAATGCTATCACAGTATAAAAGCTCACATGTCCTATTTCAGTACCTTTCCGCAAAGCTTACCATGTTAAATCAAACTTGCTTAGTGTGATCATCAAATCCATTACAATCTTGTCCAATTTAATTCCCAAACTTATATCCTGCAGCTTCCTCTACCACCATCCACACATACCATTTCCTGCAATCATCTTGGACCATATCTGACTACTGGACATTTATTGAATAACTATTATGTGTGCCTCTGGTACCATTACCTGTCTATGAAATGCATTATTCTCTTTTCCACATCATAAGCTCTAAGTCATTCTTGCAGTTTTTATAAAATATTAACTTCCTAGACTCCTAGGCAGACATTCTCTTCCAGGTTTCCACAGAGTGCTATCAACTCTGCCAGCATAGCGTTTATCCAACTATATAACAATTAGTTGCTTATGGATGCACAGCTCTTGGTGGTTGTGAGGACAGATGCCATCTCCCTCAGGAAACAGCATCAGAAAACATCTATGTCAAATGTTCCAAGAACTGCATTCTTTGTTCACTTTTATCTCTCTCAGTCTGGTCGGTGAATTCCAAGGCATTGCATTTATATATTATTTATTCATTTATTCATCAATACCCCAGATCTTGATATAGAGGAATTACATAAGAATGTTGATATTTAGCACATCCCTTACACAAGATTGTATATTATGAAATGAACAGGAGCGTCTTAAACTAGTACAGTTTTTAAAAGAATGGAAAGGAAATTATTTCTCCCAAACTCAGACCTATAGGAATACAAATAAGTTACCAGGAATTTTTAGTTTAGTAATTCATCACTCATTCTTACATTTTAAAGATGTGTCTGTCAATTGTGCATGTACATGTGCCTACGTATTTGAAAATATTTCCCTTTCTTAGTTGAAATTCAGTAGAACATATTCAGCTTGATTGACATAGTTAACTTATTGAGTCCGTATAATTCTTAGCCTTCTGGCATCTCTGTCTTGTGTTCCGAGTTGTGGTGGAGACTGAGTCAGTAATTTATACCTCTGACTTTATTTTTACTTTTCATCCATTCAAATTCTTGAGTGTTGCCTGACTCATTATCTGTGTCATTCCATACATTACTCATGTTCTAAGCACTTAGTTCATTTTTGTCTCTGTCTCGAGCAGTTATTAATATTGCCAGTCAAAGTCAATGAACTGCAGTACTAAAGTACTCATTGCATTAGTTCAATTTGTAACATGTACAGAACTGCAAGTACACCAAGTTATCTATAGTAACCACCCTCTACTAGGTAATGCAGATCCAGAAAGAAAGTGACATGTATGCACAAAAATAGTGACACCAGAATACTAGCTTGGAATTAGTGTGTGTCATTATTATTCTTACTCCTAACTATATCATGAGAACAGCCTCAAATATTTTCAGTCTGTTTTCATAAGTGGGATAAAATAGAGAATGTATTTTAAATTTTTATAAAGTAAATTAGATTCTATTTTTGGCACAGTAAGAAAATAGTCATTGCTACTGTAAAACAGTATAGGCCATTTTCTTCTTGTTCTTTCCTTCTTCAATTTGTAATTCGTCCTTCCATTCTATTTGTCTTTGTGACTTTTCTATTTATTTCCCATTTTTTATATTTTCTGTTTCTGTTTCTACATCGAGTATTTATTAATATGCTTTTTGTGAAAATAGAATTAACAAAAAAAAACCTTTATATTTTAAGAATGCCTATCTAGTACATATGTATATAGAGGTATGTAATAAATGGGTAATTTTCTTGGAATAGAAAGGCAGAACCAAAATATATCTATGATAAATATAACCAAAGATAGTTACCATAATGAATAAAAATTACTATGTATCAGGAGATGTACTAAATCCTGTACATATATTATGTATTTAAGACTTACAAATACCATGGTTTTATTAGAACCATAAAAACAGGAACAAATCTGATTGTTGAAAAGTCTTACATAGAGAAAGAATTATATTTATTTATCCTTGAAAGATTTCAGAAAAGCTATAATATTTTAATCTGGAGTTAAGGGCTCAGCAACTACTTGGATAGAGAAGGTGTAAGTGAGAAATTGTTCCAAACTTGGTGGTACATAATTATCATTTGGAAATGTTTTGAGTAAAGATTCATAGACTTCTGAATCAGAATATTAACATAATTCATTCACTAGGAGCTTGAAGACAGGCCAAGGAATTTCCTTTTTTACAAATAACTTAAACAAAAGAGACATCTATAAGTCAGTGATGCTTGCCAAACCTTGTACTATGAGAGAAGGCTCAACACAGGTTGAGATTTCAGAAAATTAGAGCTGAGGGCACATAGGCATAGTACATACAAAGGAGAAATGGCTGGCAAATAAAGAGTCTAAAGTTCCCAAATGTAATGATAATATTTCCAGAATTTAACGCATTTTTGAGAGCCAAATGACTATTTGGGGCTTTAAGAATCCAGCAATGATCGAAACAGTTACACATCTTTATGCATCCCATATACTATCTAGTCCATACAAACAGGCAAATACAAAAATAAAAAAGATTATCCCAGACATTGAGTACTATGAGGAAAGACTGACTCTAGGAGGGGATATCAGTACAGTAATATCAGCAAGTGCAAGAGTCCTAAAACACACTTACTTGACAATGGGCCACTTTGAAATATTTTAATGTTGGGGAGGGGCTGATATTACTCCATCTAGTGATAAATATTACTTCTGGGGCAATAAAGAATTAGAGCTTAATTGAAATATATTTTTAGTGGTCAAGGTAAAATGTAATAAAATCTTTCTCCAAGCAAATGCTCCTGGGAATGACCAAATACTGGAAAAACACTTTGAGAGATCTTTTGGAGATGGATTAAATAGGACACTGCACTGCTTAAATGAGAGCTACCAAAGTACCAAAGTAGAGAAAGGTTGATGCTATGCTGAAATGTTAAGTTTGTGTGGTTACTGGATAGGTCTGTCATGTACAAAATAAGGATCTTTGAAAATAGAAGACAAAAAAAAGCAAATAGAAGGCATTTACAAATTTTGAATTGATAATATTAAGTTCAGATCTCTTGCAGAGGGAAAGTGATGCCTGGTATGGCTTTGATGGATATTTAGAACTTTCTTTGATTCAGAAAATGTATTTGATGCATATTCATTAGTAGAAAAAGCAGTGTTCAATTTGTGTCTGGATCTCAGCATTCATTAAGCTTTACTTTTTTATTTGACCTGAAAAATGAACTGAATTAAAAGGTTTAGAGCCCTATATTCACAACCTAGTTCTAGCACTAACAATGCAATAAGTGAGTCATTTTTCAAATACCAATTTCCTTATTAAAAAGGAGGCTTTGAGTCAGAAGTTTTGGTTTATTCTAGCTCCTATTATGTAGATTTTCCATTTTGATGTATGAAAAGGACTATTTCTAAATGCTTTTCATTTAAGTATAAGTTAATTGCATATTCTAAAACATGTGTTTGTTCTTTATCCTTAGTGATTTTAAATATTCAAAAATATCAAATGGTGCAGAGAGAAAAATTAGAATTAATGATGGAAGAAGAGAGATTCATGTGGCTAGTCATAGCCTTATTGGTAAACGTATAATAAACTTTCACCATGGAAAATCAGTAAAGAGCAAAGGTGTAGAGTAAGGATCAAGTTTTGTGAAACATCTCCTATAGGCTGTTCACACCATTCTTCATCCATCTAAGTGAATACTTATGACCTATGACTAATTTTCTTGCACGTGACATTATTTTAAGGAGATACTATTTAAAAAAAGGATTTATCCTCATAAAATTTGGAAGGAGAAATCATTATGTAACATTGAAGACCCAAACAAAATATCAAAAACACCTCTGTTTTCTTTTAAATCCAAAGACTTTAGGATCAAGAAGTGAATTATGCTGACACAAGGCAAAGGATAACTTTTGTGAATTAAAAAGTTAAGGCTAATTGCAAACTCTGCCAAATACCTTGGGCAAACCATTTAAGTGAAGCAATTCATTCTCCTTAAAGGTAAAATAAGCATAATTGTACCTGTCCCCTACCAACTGTGCAGTAAAATTAAGAGGATTAGTGATTCAGTCTAGTGCTCTGAGGTCCTCAGAGAATGACACTAGTAAGTAAAAGTGTCACCACTTAATTGGCGCCTGTAGCACATATCTTAACCTCTCTTACCTTTGCTTCCTCATCTGTAAAATGGGGAGACTAATAACACCCTGCCTTGTGTAATTAAACTGTATATGGATTAATTAGGAAATGATGACTTTATATAGCTTGATATGGGGAAAATCACATTACTGACTAGAAAATTCACAGTAAATTACAGCTTTGTAATGCTCAGTTTCATTTTATAAAGTACATGTGCTTTGACAGTTTATGACTATACTGCCTAGAGCCCACCAATTCAATCTCTATGGTTTCAAAGAATCAAATTCTTAACAAAATTTCAGAAAACATGTTCCTTATTTTAGTTAATATGAATGAAATATTCTTTCATTATCTTCAATATAGCTTTCACGATGAACACTGCAAATTAAACATGGTTTCTCTGCATTTCATACAGTTACTATTATTTTAATATTCTTTTTGCTTATTTCTCCAATTCAAAAATGTAGGACTAAATAATAGTTTCTGAAACATATACTCATGGTTACAGTTATGAATATAAAACTAAGTCACTAGGCAGGAATAAAAATAAATATCTGCTTGTATACATTTACCAGAAATTGTTATTATTATGTAAATACTATATTTTAATTTTAACTGTGAAACTTACTAGTCAAATAAGACTATTAAATCAATAGTCACTCGTAGACCAACTACTTGGATATAGTAGATGGTTACATTTTACTATGTTAAAGGAATATTTTTCTGTTTGCTCTCTCAAATAGATCCTTTAAATTAAAATTTCTTTCACATATTAACCTGACAACAGTGTAATTTCCTTCTATTTTCCCAAAAGTTGTTTTGGGATTGCTAGATATATGCATTCTTATAAAAGATAAATTTAAACAAATAATATTATTTAGTATTTAGGTATCTGTTTCTGTTTCCCTGAGACTATAAAAGTACAGGAATATGAGTTTATATTGAAATTACCAATATACTCTCCAAATAATCTTTTTATAATTAAATGAATGAGTATTATTTAACCTTGGTTTTTGTGCCAACAAACAAATTTTTTCTTCCAGTGTATAAATTAATATGTAAAAATTAAGGAAATTTCAAAAGTGAATATGATGTTCTGAATGTATTTGGGCCTACGCATGAAGCTGCTAATTTTAATGTAATCTGGTAGGGATAGATTTACGAAGGTTGAAATTTGGTTCTGCTGGCATCCTGTTGTGTTTCTGCATTCACAATTAAACAATTCCACATCCACCTAATTACATTATATTGGCTACACAGACAAGGGATTTTTTTTACTATTTTCTTGGAGTCAAACTGGCTTGGTAATGAGACTAATTCACTAGGCAGGGAGGCCTTAATGCTGAATATGTTCCTCAGGTATTCTTAAGATGGTTTTCAGCTGATACTAAAAGAATGCTTACCTGGGGAAAAGGAACAAAAGCTCCAGTTTTCTGTTTGCTCTGTATCCCACAGTGCTCATCTACTGAACTTTTCTTGGATTCAAGTCAGATTCAGAACCAGGTAAGGAATCTACCCTAAGACACCTTTATATTTTATAAAATAAGAATCATGAATGACATTAATATATAAGAAAGGAAAATGAAAATAAATCTGTTTTATTGCTTATATCATATATATATGTGTGTATTTGGTATTCACCACTTGGCTTTTAAATTAAATACTGCATTTGCCAGGTGTAGTGGTGCATGCCTGTAATCCCAGAACTTGGGAGGCTGAGGCAGGAGAATCAGCATGAGTTTAAGGCCAGCCTGTGCTACATAGTGAGTTTAAGGCCAACCTGAACTAAACAGTGAGACCTTGTCTCAAAAATATAAAAAAATTACTGCATTCAATTTTAAAGTTGCATTTTCGTTCCAACAATGAATCAGTTTACTGAGCAATTGAAACTTTAGTGTATATAAAAAAGTTCTTCTCAGTTCAGAATTCTAATACATTTGGACACAAGAAATATAAATATAGTAGCTTAGTCAAAAATCTGTGCATGTAAATGAGTGTGTGTGTGGGCGTGCACACACGCCTTCACATGGATGTGGAGGTACAAGATTATAAAATCTAAAGAATTGTTAGTGAAGATTTGAAAAAAAGAAATGAAGATTATCCCATAAGCCTCCTCTCCACAGTACCTTAATAACATGACATAACTTTGCTTTCACTTATTCTCTGACATTTTCCATTTGAAGTTTCCAATGGCTAGGAAACAATCTGCTTAGACTAATTTGGAGGATTTGACTGCTGCTGATTTAATCAGCTGAATCAGCTATAGATGAAGTACTAGAAAAATCTTCGCAAATACTTTAAAAACATTTGAATTTAGAGTGAAATATGAACATTTGAATTTAGAGTGAAAGATGTGCAAAAGAAAGATTTAAGTATTTATTTGTTCAATATCTATTTGCCCATGCAAGGAAATTTTTTCATTCTTAAGCAAACGTTTTGCTCTTTGCCAAAGTTTATTGGAAATGTTTGGTTTCCTTTGTGGAGCTCAAACTCTACTAAACAGCCAAAATGAATTGGCCATCAGAATCCACCAACTACCAAATTAGGTCAGCTACACATATGGCACCAAAGAATCTAGGACTGAAAATAAACACCCAGGTGAGAATCACAGAGGATGTGTTTGTAGAGAACAGCCATAGTGTTTTCCCTAATATGAGCTTCAAGAGCTCAATATTATATTTTCAATGCAACTACAGATCCTATTTTCAAAATAGCATTGCTTATCTGTAGTATTTCCAGAAACATCATTTTATTAAAAGCATGAATATCAAGATAAGAATGATCCACTATCTCTTAGAGCTGTGCTGAACTTAATCTCTTTTGTGTTTGCCTCTGGATCCCTACTGCACATGTGTTTATTTTCTCTACCATATTGTTCCACAGTGACATTAACACCTTGGAGCACCCATCCCTGAAGGGCTGAAAGTGGGATTTCTATTGGAAGTTTTATTCCATGTATCTAATGCAATCTACTGGTCTTCAAGAAAGTTCTCATAATTTCCTATACTAAACTTCCTGACTTTTCAGAATTGTTAAGATCACCCTATATCAGTGTCTATTTCTGTGTCTCTGGGATATGTGTGTATGTATGTCTTTCTGTATGGCTCAAATACACACTTCATACTTAGGCATTTTACGCCTGGGATATGAGACAAGTTGAAAAAACAGGGCTTTGTTTATACTTTAACTTGGCCATTTTATTATTACCATAACAGTACAGCAAAACAATCACAAATTGCAGCAGCATGGACAACAAATACTCTCTTCTACATGTGTGTATTGGATAGGTGGATGGTTTTCCTTTCTGGGCCTGGATTGACCAATCTCAGTTCAGAATACTCTGAGGTCTTTGCTCAACTGGTAGGTGCATTGTGTGATGCTTAGTCTCTATTATGTTCCAGAAATCCATCACATTCTAAAAGATGATGCCAAAGACAATGTCATGGAGGTAACACGAAAAGAAAATATATGAGAATATGCAAGCAATATTTCAAACCTGTCTTTGATTTAACTGTAAGTACTACATAGACTTTGCATTTGGCACCAATAGTAGAAAGAAAATATCTTGGAAACTTTGATAAAACACAAAGCATTAAATATCAATTTTAGTTAATATTATAAAGTATAAACAGAGCTGTTGCCATATGTTGAAAGATATATGCAATGTGAGCATCTAATATAGTAAAAATATAATATCTTTTTTGAGGTTGAACCTCCTGGGGTCAAGGGACCTGGGCCCATTGTAAGCGGCGACACGGTGAAAAGAGACACCAGAGACCAGGCTGATGGCGCAGATCTACTTTATTGAGGAAGTACCAGGCGTTTTATAGAGCAGGCTAGAGGCGTGGCAATGGAGGCGGGCTAGAGGCGTGGTTTGGAGGTGGTACTATTGGCCGGGGCGTTGCGGAAGTAAGAGGTCAGAGCGGGACAGCCTATGCAGGGCAATTTACTCGGTTTGCCGAGGAGTCTGAGTTTGCTCAGACTCATTCCTCTGCCACGGCCGTCAACCAGACCTCTGGACCCCTTTTACCCACATTTTTTGATCTAGGAGCTAACCTATCTGGAAGATTTTTCAATCAAAATCTGTCAAGATTTTTCCCTTCTTATGAATACTTATTTTTATCAATAAAGTCTAAGAAAAATAAAGAATATAAAAGCTTAACCAGAAAAACTCACATAAACCTTATGTGTAATTTATTAAATGACAAAACTAATATGCATAGGGGCTGGGGATTTAGCTCAGAGGTACAGTGCCTGCCTGGCAAGTGCAAGGTCATGAGTACGATTCCTGGTACCAGAAAAAAAGCAAAAAAAAAAAAAATAATAATAATAATATGCATAATAGGTGCTTAATTTTTAATTAAATAAATTATCATGTGTACATTGTAAAAGACTCTGTAAAACTAAAAATGTCCCATTTGACCTTTGAAAGATTTTCTGACCACTGTTTTATCCCTTTCTATTGTTAAAGCAAAAATGACCAAGGAATGATGGGTTCCAACAGGTGGCAGACTTGAGGTGTGAGGGGCTGGAGGCCTCCACGAGGAGGGAAGCCTTTGGCTGTGGTGATGGGTCTCCTTGGGCGCAGCTTGGGGCAGACCCTTTCCTATGCTTTGATGGGACTGAAGGCCAGTGTCTTAGCGTGGGGAGCGTGTTTGTTTGGGAGGTGGAGAGGGGCAGGCCCGGCGTTTTGGTGGCAGGGATGGTGATGCCAGTTTATATGTTCATCAACAGATAAATGAATAAATGGATAAAGAAATGTGGTTTATACAAAATAGAGTACTACTCTGCCACAAAGAAGGATAAATTGAGTCATTTTTAGGCAAATGGATGCACTTTGAAAATATAATGTTAAGTGAAGTAACTCGGACACAGAAGTTTAAATACAGTATGACATGTTTTCTGTAACATGGAAAACTTTATATATTACAAAATAAAAGGCAAAGAGTAGGGGGGGGAGAGAGAGAGAGAGAGAGAGAGAGAGAGAGAGAGAGAGAGAGAATTATTGTAATCTATCAAGGACAATGTATCTAAAATTTACCATAGCTGTCTTACACTTTTTATATGTTCTTTGGTCTATTCACCTGGTTTTTACTGTGTATATATGAAAATTAACTTTATAAGGCCTTATGAGATGAAGAGTTATATCTGATGGTGGAAAAATAAAAAGAGATTGGATGGAAGGGTGAAAAAGAATTGAAACGTGTTATGTATGTATACCGGTTCCCTACACTGAATGTAATCATTATGTCCTGCAAACATGTACTAATAAAAGCTTTTTTTAAATGACAGAAGCCTATATTATAGATAGTGGACTGAGCCACATGAAAAGCAGTGATAGTGCTCAAATTAATACGTTCTGTATAATCTATTGCAGACTGACTCATATCAGGTACAGAATAATGCATTAATAAAATGTCTAAAACCATAAGTCAGTAATTAAAATATCAGGCAAAGCCACATTTCTCCAAAGCTTTACAGCCCAAAAATGTATGCATAAAAGAAAAGTCTTTAATTTCAGACATGAAAACAGAATATAATGCACAAAAGTATATTATGAAGATATAAAAGTTTAAAAAAAATAATAAAAGTTTAACTATCTGTGAGCCCTCACAAATGTACTAGTGACAGAATTATATGAGAGTCTTGGTCTGTAGTGACCGAGCAGGACATGAGTACTACATGAGCCAGTCACCTTGAACCAACAACATGTTTAGCAAAGCACATTTTGTAAGAAAAGAAGAAGCAAAGAAGGAATTCCTGGGCAACACACTAATATATCTGTTTGACAACACTGTCAAGAATTTTTGAATTGATGGACATGTTCTATGTCTGTCTTGTCAAGGACAGTGGCCACTGGTCACATCTGGCTGTCGAAAGCTTGAACTATGACGTACAATGGAAGAGAGGAGTGCTTAAATATTGAAAATTACTTCAAAATTTAAACTGTCAAATGTGTTTTCGATGGTAACTTCCAGATAGGTTAGCTCTATAGCTACTCTCTAATCAGTTAGAATCTATACTCCCAAGTACATCTATTTCTTTAATGTATGGGAAAATTGGATTTAAAAGTAAATTAGTGTAGTTCATGTCTTTTATTGTAGTTTCATTGTGAAGTGGTAGTCATTTGAAAAGATATTTGCTTGCTTTTTAAAATAACTTGAAGTTTAAAAATTGGAGGATCACCGTGCAACTAGGGAATTCAGAGAGTTGGATAAATACTAACAATTGGTTGGATCAAAATTGTCAGCACCAGTAAATGAAACCATAGTGTCCTTTAATCTTTATCTGGATACACTGTTGCCAAAGTTTGAGAATCTTTCACACATGTTTATTCCACTAGCAAGATTTGAATATTAAATTGTGAATTATTTGAGTTGAAAACTTAAATTATGCTACTCTCGTTTACTCTTTTATTATCATTCAGCACACTTGGCACCGTCTAATCAGGCTACCGAGCTCTGCCCCAAGTAAGAACTGCTTGTTATTTGTTAGCACACAGAGAAGCTCATGAGTGAAGCGATATAAAACCAGAAACAAAGTGGATTTACTGTTGTTGTGTTTGCATTTATAAATTGAAATGTATTTAAAATGTTTTCCAAACAAGTATTCACCTGATGCTCAGCAGATTTACTCCATCTTGCAGGGGAAGATAAAAGCATAGGCAATTTGGGAGAGGTTATTCTCTCACTTAAGCCAAAATCTGATTTTAAAATGTTAATAAAATACTCAGAAGTGGGACATGTGGATTATAGGGTAATTCCAATTTTAGTGCTTTGAGGAAGCTCCATATAACTTCCTGCTATGGCTGGACTAATTGATATTCCCACCAAGAGTGTGCCCAAGTCCCCTTTCTTCTAAAGCCTTCCTCACCAACTGTCGTTCTAGCTGTCGTTCTTTCCTTATGCTGCCCCATGGTCCACACAAGTCACTAACTTTCCTCTGGCTAACAGGGCTCCTGCACCAAAAATGTCAGATAATTTTCTTCCATTTTTATCAAGAGCAATTGAGAAATCTGTATTCAATTTTCAATTTATTATGGAAATATTAATGTATTATGTATAGCAATAACATCAAAATCTTACCAATTCAAAACACCACACTTAACTGCTCCTAAGTTGGAGGAAGTATTCTCCTCTAAACAGAGAGGACAGGAATAATTATTTCACCCGGTCACTATAAGGTAAAATATGAAATGCTTGGTACATTGCAGGTGCTCAATAAAATAACAGCTCCATTTTTCAAACAATCTTTTTAGAACTTTTTAATATTGAAGTTTTATCTTCAGTCTAGTTTTAACCAGTCACAAGTGTAATCACCAACCCAAAGAAAATGAGGTATGGAATTAGGATATAGCACAAATCTTATTCATTCTCTACCAGAAACTTTCTCAAAACTACTTTAAAATAATTTCCAATGATATTTCCTATGTTTGCTTTAGTAATTCAGTCGTTTCTAGGTTGTAACTTTCAAGAATCCAATCTGTTAGCATAAACATTAGCTTCTACTCTTACATTGACATTTGGTTGCTATAATTTTCTTTTTCTGCTACCCAAGGCAACAAAATTGCATATTACTGTGTGCTCCAATAAAAATAGGCATGGCACCTCAGAAGAATTCTTATGTAACATCCTTACATCAAGCATGTCAGAATGTTCCTATCTGAGTACTTCTCAGGGACAAAGGGCTGTGAGCTTCAGACTGGGTATCACAGGTTGTTACCAGTTCAGGGTTTGATTGTTTACCAGAACTGATCTGGAGCCCCAGAAATGAACTTTTCAAGAAATACTTATCTGGAGAAATAATTCAGACTGACAGAACTTATACAAAATGACTATGGAAGGGAAATCCAATTTAGAGCAAAGAAAGCTGAATGGTTTCATTAACTATCTTGTCTCTTGAGTTAACAAACAAGAAAACATTTTCCTAAGAAATACAAGATCAAAATATAGAGCTGACTGGTGTTCTGTGATTTTTAAACAGTCAAAGGCAAGCCAGGCAGTATTCATCTAAAGGTGCAATTATTCTCACTTAGTAGTGATTTAGTTTTGCACGCTGACTTAAAAAGAACATAAAAGTAGGCATGTATCTGTTGCATTGCTATTTTTTTAAATTGTCTTTCTCACATATACAATATATACCAGGAGGGCAAATTTGATATTAAATGAAACAAAGTTCAGTTTGTTGCAATAGAATCACATCATACTTTAGATAGTATGGGGGGAAATGATGAATTGTATTCTGTACATGGTTTTTACTTCAGGGAAAAAAATGATCCATTGTACATCCAGGTCTACTTAAAATATAGGTTTGCAAAGGAGATTCTGTGTGCCTGGAATCTCTATTAGAATTGTAAAACACCCCCAGAAGTAAGTGTGTCACCTTCGCTGCCGCAGGCTCATTCCACACCCTTCATTCCACATTCAGGGACAGCTAAATACCACATTAAAAATCATTACAAATAGTTTAGAGTGTGACCTAGATAGAAGATATAACCTCCTCTCAGTTATCTATGAAATTTATTCATTAATAATAAAGTTAGTAGAGTTTTTTATTAAATGTATTAAAAAATGCCTTGGCAAAATGTATTAAATGTGTTTATAAATCAGATAAAATGCTTAGCCTGTGAATACAGTTATATGATAAACACATTATTAATAGGAAATGGAGGCAAGTAACTGCATAAATTAATCATAGCTTATTGGAGGAACTGATATTCATATCGAGACTAATAAGATTTGCCTAAGAATTACTTTGCTTAGATTGCTAGAGTAAACAGTGATGAAATGGTTTTCATGATCTCAGCACTGATCTGTGTATTCCTATTATTCTCATGCTTGTGCAATAAATAGTCCCTGTGTGGATGACAAGTTTAGTGAATATGAGGACTGAAATCATGTATATGTCTAGAATGTCACTGTAGCACTGTCACACAGCTCAAAGAGGTTTACTCTGAGAGTTAACAACCCACAAACAGAAGTTCTTAAATACTCTGTAAAGATCACTTCAAATATTTCATTTTTGGAGTGCTACAAATGTAATGTGGAGGAACAAATATTTAACATTTCCCATTGCATAGTAATTCAGGCTGAATCCCATACACTTCTCATAATTCAATAAACACCACATGTATTTTAAATCAAAAGTCTGTGCCATTTTTCAATGTTCATATATGGATATTTCTATTGTAGACATTTCTGCCTATGCCAATAGAAGCTAATGTTGGATAGAAACTTTCTATTCAGACAACGCAGATGGAGTAATGAGTGACCTATAGTTCTGGAGGAGGGCTGTTAAACATAAATTTTCAAATATAGAATAATTTTAGAAAAGGACCCTTAAAATACTGAATATATAATTTGAGTCTCAGTTATGGTGTAAAAGTCAGAGTCAGTTCCCTTATATTTCCACGAGCATTTGTATTCTCATTGCTATACCAGGAGTTATCCCTAGTAATTATCCAGTCATTAAGGCACTCAGAGAATTAATCTAATAATCAGCAATCCTTCAATATTCTCATCTCAAAGCCTCCTCCCCCTGTATGTCTACATCATTAGTAAATCTGCCGTAACCCTATTTCTCCATTTAGAATTTGGAAATAGCCCAACACTTTCCCTGTCTCTTCATCAAAAGCACATTTGTGTTATAAGATTTCACAGTGACCTGCATTTGTACAACCACTGCATCTTTCAATTACCTGTAATACATTATTTCATTTGATCTTGTTTATTAGACAGAGTGATCATGCTTCCTACTTTGCCTACAACAGAATTCTGATTGTGCTCACCTGTATAATAGTGCCCCATTTGAACTTTAAAGAGTATCTTGATTTGTATAAGAAACTTCATAGTCATTTAATGGTTGGAGTGAGAGCCTAGAGATTATTCTCCCATTTTACCATGATGAAATTTAAGATGCAAAGTTATTTAGTTAATTGGTTTTAGTAACACTTCAACCTACCAGATAACTTTGTGCTTATGTCTATGTAAGCTTTTTTATTGGAAAACATAAAGGTATAATAATATATCCACTATGGTGGTTACAATAAATGTTATCTATTCCCATTCCAGACTTAATAATTTGGGTATGCACTATAAAAGCTGCAACATTTCTGACAGTACCACGGGCCTAATTAACATCTGATTTTGTGGACAACAACTTGGTGAAAGGTATATATTGGCAGAAAGAAAGACTGTACTTCTCTTTCATTGGAGTCAAGATAATATTTATTTTACTTAAATCAAACACTGCAGCTTACATAATTTCCCCTGTAAAACTGAATTCACCAGAGAACAGTGAACTATTCACCCTTAACAATGCTGTATAAATTTATCATGATGGTGCATGACATAAACCTATATGATCACAGAGTATCTGTGACCAGGGACATAAAAAATGTTAGACACAATGTCCTTAAAGTCTTCATTTTAAAAATGAGGTAACTATGTCAAGGAAGTCACATCCTAATATCTGAGAGCAGAGGAGAATAAAATTGCTACACATACCACCTTTAAACTAGAGCAAAACTGGGTTTGGGATGCAGTTCAGTGGTATTGCACCCACTCACTGTGCATCAGGCGTGGGTTCCATCCCTAATAGGTTTCAATATTTAACAAACCCTTTCTTCTAAAGACAGGGTCTTCATACTTATTGAGAAGGTCTACCTATATCTGCTGATCTGTAGGTATACTTTATAATCTCTTAAATATTAAATCATTCATTTCATTCAATAGTCTCATGTAGTTTTAGCATAATTTGAGCAAGGAATAATGCTGATGTTAATAAGAATTTTGTAACAGCAAACATTACTGTTTGTAAAATAGTTATGCCTATTTACCTAAGATCTCTATGCAAATTATAAATGTGCCTCAATATGATAAATGTGGTAGAGATAGACCAGTGACAGATATTCTTATTTGTATAGCTGACTATAGCATAAGAAAACAAACAGAACAATCTTCAAGCTAAATATATGTATTCAGGGAATTAGATGAGATTAAATGAATGATTAGGGAGTAGAAAACATAATCCTGAAGAGAGGAGTAAAGGGCAATAAAACATGAATTGTGCTTCTTACTTAAATGAGTCATCTGGCCCTCTGCAGCTTTGAAGAGGAACAAGATTAATTCTCTTTTTTATTTCATCTTGAATATCTTTCCAGAAAAAAGTTCTACATGTCTCAATTATAATTATTTAATGTTCAAGAGCTAGGGACCAGAAATTCAGAACTGCTGCTGTGCATGTTGCACATTTAGATTTCTTCCTAAAACTTCTATACTTCCATGGTTTGTGTTTTCTCCTTCTGTGTGGGAAGAAATGTGTATCTAATTGTGAGATGCTTTCTTTTAAGGGTAATTTAATAAGACACTGCTTCTAATATCTGGAAAAATGCAAACTCTATATTTTGCTTAAGAAAAATGTGAGAATGTGGTTCATTGTCTTTTCCTCTAAAGGTCAAACTAATTGTTGACTTAGCACATCTTCTTTTTCAGATTTTATCTCTTTACTCAAAGTGTGTTTTCTGAAATAATCCCCCCCTAGAGCTTCATATGTGTATTCTCGTTTTTAGGAAGAAACATGTGCTTGCTATATGTAACAGTGTTTCTGTGGCTTCCCAAAACTAACTCAGTGTCCGACTGCAACTCATCTATTTCTAAATTTTATATGCTCAATTAGTTTTTCATCTTCAACACAAAGCACAGTTCAGTTTCTCACAATGAAAGAAAAGTTATATAAAGGTAGTAAAATTCTTATAAACAGACTCTGTCCCTCACCCTCTCTTCTTTTCTCTCATCAGCAAAGGAGAGCAGTCTGCATTCACGGCCACCCTCCTCTAGGGCTGTGAACGCTTCCTCAAGAATAACAGTTTAGACTGGGGATGTTAACCACATGTCATGTTTCTAAGCTGAAGTTTTTGCTTCAAAAGATTAGTTTCAATATAATTCAAGCTGAAATTTTTAAAAGAAGAAAGATGAGAATTAAAGAAGATAAGAAATAACAGATTTTAGAAAACCAAAGAAATGTCTAACTTGGATTTAATGAGCATTTATCACATGCACAGATTGTTCTGAGCACTTTAGATATATCATTTGATCATGGAAGGAGCCTTGTGCTGTCATCTCCTTCCTACCAATGTGGAAACTGAAACACAGACAGTTTAAGGCTTTTGTTTACGGTTACACAGCTTGTATTTGATGAAGCTACGATTTGATGCAAGCAACCTTATCCTAAACCCAGCTAAATCTTTGTAATCAAGACCAGGATGGTTAAAGTGTAACAGATTTCATAAGTAGCATAAAACATATAATACACACAGATACTTGAGTTCTGAACGTTCAGTACTGTAGTCATGGAAGTCAGAGCAAAGGCCTGTTAGATGAGACTCAGATTGGAGTCTCTCTTGAAAAACACATCAGCTCATTACCTTCCAATTCTTGTTTGATCCCTCCTTATCTGAAAGAGGGATTCATCAAGTTGGCCAAACACAGAGACCCTTAGGTGGCTTTAAGTACCCAAGATGTCGTTTCAACTTAGTTTTTTTCTTTGGCAGAATGAAAAAGGAACCTGCATAACAGAATTTGCAGCTATTAACACAAGACTCAAGCCAACTAAAATCCACAAACTTTAGTTCTGGGGGAAAAGATCCTGCTATACTCCTGAACTAAAA
This sequence comes from Chinchilla lanigera, assembly GCF_000276665.1. Lineage (NCBI taxonomy): Eukaryota > Metazoa > Chordata > Mammalia > Rodentia > Chinchillidae > Chinchilla > Chinchilla lanigera. The sequence goes on from NW_004955417.1 coordinate 1,845,354, forward strand.
TTTGAATCTTTTGTCAGACTAAATTGACAAAGGAATTGAGATTTGTTGAGTATATGCAATGTGGTGGACACACTTTTTTTGTTTGTTTTTGGGTTTTGGTACTGGAATTCTAACTCAGGACCTTGCCTCTGCCAGGCAGGTGTTTGTGGACACACTTTGATCAATTATATTACTTGGTGTTCTGTTAAACACTTTTAAAATTGTTTAATTATCTTAATTTCCATTACCAGAGATCATGCATTGAGTTAAATTGCAATGCTGGCATTCAAGAGCACCAGTGTGAATTCAAATGCTTTGGATTTTCTTCATATCAATATATTTCTGCAAATTCATTGTCTAAACCCAAGGGAATACATTATTAAAAACAAAAAATTACCCCTAATAGGAGTAACTTTTCTATTTCCATTGTCTTTTAGGCTAAATATCTAAAAAGACAAGTTGATAATAATTACAAGGAGGGTTCTTTTTCTGGTTCTGCCCCTACCCTATGTATGTTTTAGATGCCACACCTCCAAATTCTTGAAGAACTTTTCATTGTTCATTACTTCTTCCCTCTCCTGCATTCTTTATCTGACTCACATGAAGTTTTAAAAAATTTTCAGTGTGTTCTAATCTCTCACATAAAAATAAAATAAATTAGGGCTGAGGATGTAGCTCAGTGGCACAAGTGCCTGCCTGGCAAGCACAAGGTCCCAAATTCGATTCCCTGTACAAAAACAAATAAATAAATAAATAAAATCCCATCAGTACACAGCCTTCATCCAGCTATCATTTTATTTTCTTTTTGTATCACTACTTTTTCCAGTTCATGCTCTTTAGAAACACTTTTATTATTTGCATAAATTCCTACATATTAGTTTCACTCAACAAACATTTACATGATATCTGCACCAACACTTTGTAACATCTCATGTCACTTCCCTCACCAATGTCTTCTGTAGCACTAAGTATCAAGTTTTGGTGTTGCTTGTCCTCTCTCAGAAGCTGCCTACACTGTTGATGCCGCCCTTCCTGAAATCTTTCACTTGGTTTCTATGGAGACACGATCTTTTCAGTCTAACCTGACCTCTCTTGCTATTTGCTTATTCCCCATAGTTCTTCCAAACATAAATTTTGGGTTAGATGCCATAATACCGAATATTTTCTCAATTGAGACCAAAATCATAAGTTTGTTCCCAATATTCCTAAAAACCTTGAACACACAAATGTAAAAACTTTGGAATATTTTCTGGGACAATCCTAAAGATAACGCACATTCACAGCGTCCATATCTGAAGTCATGTTCTCCCTCTCTGCACTTTAACTCAGCAATCCTTTTGTATTTTTTTACCCAAGAACATAGAAGTACCCCTTATCACACTGTTTTTGCAAAACAATTAAGAAATCACTCTTACCGATTTTATATCTCCAAAATCAGACTTAACTATTTTGTTATGGAATTTTGTTTTACCTTTTTTTATAAAATAATTTAAAAATTTTTAAAACTAAAACTAATCAAAATCAAACATCACCACATATTATTTATCTGACTTTCTAAATACTTAACACAAGCAAAGTCGATCTCTGTGTTAAACCATCTATGAGTTCTGCTTTTGCTCAATATCTCCAGAAATCCAAATATAAAACTTAGGTGTAAATTCTGCTTGAAGTACTATTGTCCATGGGTGGAAGAAAATGTCATTTTATTTTCTGTGCTACAGGATGTTTCCCTCACACATCTTCTCTTACCTATTACTACTTTAATCATTTAAACACACACACACACACACACACACACACACACACATTCACACATACACACACCGCTTCTCATGAAAACTTACCTAATAGGGAAGGGGATGTAGCTCAGCAGCACAGCACCTGCCTGGCAAGCGTGAGGCCCCGAGTTCGATTCCCAGTACCAAAAAATAAAAAAACTGACAAGAAAAAACATTCTTCAAAACTAATACCCTGCACTTATAGAGTCTCAGTTTGAGCTCAAGTGAGGGGGATTAACATGTGAGTATAACATCACTTTAGGATGGAATATTGAAAAAATTGGTTAATAGAAAAAAGCTTTCTCCTTGATTAAAAAATCTGGAGAAAATTCCTAGGATAGAGGAACATTGTATGATTGATGCATGTTTTCTATGACCATACTGACGTCACTGACAAACCAGCAGACCCCACAAGAACGTGCACTTGACCGTGCTACTGATGTTGCTGAAGGTTTCCCGTTACTCAGTGCTTTGATCCCAGGCCCTCATGACTTTGTCATCTCAGGTTTACAGCAGTCAAGAGCCATGGGAATGGACTCTGTCTATGTACCTCAACATATCATTGCAGCACGCACACTCCTGCTTCTCACAAGCCAAGGCTGAATATTTTTACTATGCTCAGAACTTTTTTCTTGAAGCAGTAAATCTCCATGATGGGCAAGATAGGAAAGAAAACTAAAACAGCTCACAGAAGCTTCTCCTTATTCCCTTCATTCTATTCCTCTGTCCAGGCTAGGGAAATCTCTCAAGGAGTTAAAATGCTTGCCAATATGTAGTCATCCAATTCTCTGCTGTGTCCTCTTTTTCAAAAGAATTGTATGTTTAAGAGTAGCTTTAGACACACAGAATACTTGAGTGGGAGGCACAGAAGAGTCCTGTACCTAGTTTCCTTACAAGGGCACCTGACCCCCTGTTATCACCTCACACTAGAATGGGTCATTTATTACAATCCAGTTGTCAGTCTACCTTGACAGCTATATCACCCAAACTCCATCGTTTACATTAGGGCTCAGTCTTGGCATCTATGTGTTTTGATAAACATGTAACAGCGTGTATACAACATTACGAAAGGATACACAATATGTTCACTTTTTAAAAAAGCACTCTGTATTACATTTCATCCTTCTCTCCTCTCTAATCCCAGGCACCCACTGGCTTCTTTACTATCCTGGCTGTTTTTCTTTTACAGAATATCATATGGTTGAAATCATATAGCAAGTTGCTTTCATTATATTGGTTCTTTTCACTTAATAATATGCATGTGAGATTGCTCCATATCATTTCATGGGATTGTTTTCTTTGTTCTTTATTTTCTCTTTATTGTGTTTACAGGGTTTCCCAACCATTACCTAAGTCGTATTGACTATGCTTCTCATAATACTCATTTTCTTTTCACCTTTACAGGGCTTCAGCACCTTTTTATTCTCTTTCCCCATCATTCTTCACAGAGACCAGTACTTCTTGCAGAATCATTATGTCCTTACAGCACTTGCATATTTTACCAAGGTTATGGAGTCAATTTGACAAATACGCTGAATTTTTTAGCATATCTTGCTATGTACATAATAGAAATACATTATTTAAATAATAATGATTAAATCTGAGCACATCATTCCTTTGGTTGTACTTAATCCTTGGTCAAAACAAATGAACAAAACTTTTCTTGTCACCTTTACCTGAAAGTAAATTCCAAATATCTCTATGGGACATTTGAAAATGTGCTTGTTCTGATCTCAGCAAAATTGAAGATATGAGGTGCTTATATGGTGGAGTTTGGCAATTTGGTGATATAAATAATTAGAGGAAAGGAGAAGGAAAGACTTGGTCGTTGAAAGCATGAACTGATAGAACACGTCTAGGGTTTAGGAAAAGGAGATCATGTCTTGTAAGTGGACTAATTAAAGAACTAATCCCAGTGATTCAAAGGAACTGGGTACTTCTGCCTGATGACGCTGTTATCTTTGAGAATAAAAATGTGCAAATCTTTTTTTTTTAATTTTTAAAATTTTTTTATTTTTTGGATTTTCTCCGGTACCGGGAACTGAACTCACGACGTTGCACTTGCCAGGCAGGCGCTTTGCCGCTGAGCTAAATCCCCAGCCCCTAACTCTGTATTGTCTGTACTATTCTTTTGCTATTATGTTAAATGTTGTCTGTCTGTTAATGTTTTCCTCCTTTTATTTTTAAAATTAAAAAAAAAAGAAAAAAATGTGCAAATCTGCCAGACATGGCACAGCGCACCTCTGATTCCGTCACTCCAGAAGCTGAGGCAGAAGAATCAAGAATTTAAGTCCAGCCTGCAAGTTCAAAGCCAGTCTAGATTGCAGAGTAAGACCTTGTCTCAAAACAAATCTAAAAATAGTTACAGGTTTTTAACTCTTATTCTTACTTTTATGCAATCTTTTAACTTTGGAACAGGTCAATGTTAAGCAGAGTTTTACTCGGCCCAACTGAAACCCCGCATAAATGAACCTGAGTTTCCTTATATAACGTCAGAGTAACAGTCCTCAGCAGTATCGCAGAGTTTCTAACTTTTCCAAAGAGATTGACCTAACATCAGAAAAGAGCAAACATGTACCTTTCAGTAGTCTTAGAAACATAGCCTCAGTAGTTTAAAATGTACTTTCTTTGTCTTAAAAAGGAAGGCATTTAACTCAGTAATACATCAATATAATTTTTTTTAGGTAGATATATTTATGCAATCATTGACAAACAGGTCATTGTATTCTGTAGTTTCTTTTCCCCCAGCAGAATGTCAAAACATTTGTAAGAAACATTTTATGTCATGCTCCTTGGTGGAATCTTGTTTCTATCACAGTTTTAAAAGTTGAACATGTTACATTTAACATCTATTCTCAGCTCCCATTTCTCTTGATGGACAGATCAATTCAAAGGTTTGTGATTGCCTTGGGCAAATGGACAAGAAACACATACAAATCACTGCTTTCTTCTAATTAAAGTTATATTTGTGAGACAAAGTGCAACTGAAGTAATCCTTTGTTTCTGACCTCATTCTCACAGTGAATAATTGGAAGTAATTTTCATTGATATTTGAATATTTAATCTTTACAATTAAAACCAACTATCATCATATGTTACTTTTTTCTTCTGTTTACAAAGGAGAAATTTAGTAAATATCCAAAGAAAAAGTGTGGACAGCTGACCTAAATAATAGGGGTGGTTTATTTGCACCAACAAAAAACCGAATCTCACTCTCAGCCTGCAATTCATTTTGACTGCAAGGTCAGATTCTTGACTGTATTACCTGACTCCAGTGCATAACAGGTACTTCATTCTTGCTAAATGACTACACTTATAGAGCAGGTTCCAAAGCAGAGTTCACAATCACCTTCACTGAAGCAAAATATTTCACCATCACTGTTAAGAGTGCCATTCAATATATCCATCAACTGCACTCCAATATGTCCTGGCAGCAATTCAGACCATTCGATTTGCAGAGACATGAGAGCCCACTCGAGGCCCACCAAATCACTCTCTGCTATAATAATCACATCTAGCTCTGGCACTCAGTCCCAGCTCATTCTCCCCAAATGAACAAATAAAACGATGGGGGGAAATGTTTCTTGGCAACAGCTTCAATTTAAATGGTGACAACAGCTGGTTCAGCAGATGTTCTTCATATGATATAACACCTGCGCTCTTGAAGATAGGATTTTGACGAAATCCATACTTTGAGGTGTCCTAAAGACTGTTTTAATAGAATTGTGCAAGACAAAAATAAGAAATATTAGGTTAAAACAAGAACATTAATGACATTAAACTAATGACATCCACGTCTACACTTTTAATAACCATGCACTTCCAAATTTTAACACCTTTTATAGATTTGCAATCACATCCAGAACAATCAGTTCTACCCCGCAGTCTTGCTAATGTAGAAATGGTTTAAATAAAAAGAATGCTGTTCAACAAAATGAATGTATAATTTTAAACCAAGGTAATTTTCATGCTTTCTACTGCTTCAAATAATGTTTAAGTGTCATGTCCTTCTTTTCTAAAAGTAGTTTTCACCCTGGGAAATCAAATTACTCAACAAGTACAAATTAAGCCTTAGAGTTGCTTATATAAAAGTGTGAATATGTTGGTAATAAATACAGTGTTACTACAGATATTGATATATTTTATTATTTGAATAAATTGAAATTCTATGTTAACATGTTTTCTTTCCCCTTTTCTTTTTTTTTTAAAATACTTTTAGGATCACTGTGTTCTTTGAAGAATTGAAAATTTACCCTTATGTCATTTCCCTCTCTCTTCCTGGTTATTTCCTTTGCACTGAAGCAAAATTAGCCCAGTATTACTGCGTAACATTTCAATGGCACATTACTAGGTAACATTTCAATGGCACGTCTTTTTTTCCAGTTTTGCACTTTTAGTCTTCTAACCTATGAATTCTATTCCTTTATGGTTGATATGAGCTCTAAAAAACAGTATCCTAGCTGGATTGTATTCTGTTGTTGTTGTTGTTGTTTGTTTGTTTGTTCTTGATAAGTCAATCGCTAACTATAATTTATTTTTATTCATCTTTTTTTACTGAAATAACAATGGTCTCAACTTATGCACAAACCCTATTCTTAGAAATATCTTATGTGTGCATGCATTTTATTTTAAATTTTTTCTTATTGAAATTGTATAAATTTAATTTTTCCTTTTTAGTGTTTGTTATTTTTGCTAGTACACTTTTGAAGTATGTAATGATTATATTCAATGCGGGGAGCTGCTGCATGTACACACCACATCTCAGGTCCTTTTCCTTCCATTTTCCTTCCCTTCTTCACCTCCCCTCCCCTCCTCCTCCCATCTCTTAGTCTGCTTCCCATTTGTAAAAGATCTGACCCCCTCTTTTCTACTACCTACCATTTTTTAATTTATTCACACTTTGAGTTTACCATATAAGAGAAACAATGGAATATGTATTTGTGTGCTTGATTTATTTCACTTCACAGATGGGTTTCCAGATATATACATTTTCCTACCAATGACTCAAAATGATCCTCCTTTAATACAGAGTAGAAACTATGTAAATTTATGATGTACAATGTGATATATTGCTAAACGTACACATAGTAAGTGATCAAGCTACTTAATATATGTGTGTCATGTGTTATTTTTGTCTGATTTTAAAAGTGATATAAACACTTCTGACCTACTCAGCAAAATTCAAGTAGCAATATAACCGTATTCTTCAGGCTGTACATTAAATAAAGTTATGGCTGTGTTCCACCAAACCCTCATGTGGTCATAGGTGAGGCTTTTCAGAGGTGGCTGGATCTAGGGTACATGATGCTGAGATTAAGTGTGTGATGCTGTGATTAAGGGTGTGTTATTACTAAATTAGCCCACTGACTGGTTTGACATAGTTCTGGATGTGGATAACAGGAAGCCCCACTTTCTAGACGTGGGTGGCACCGCTCAAAGGCACGTAGCCTTGATGGATATAAAGGGACAGAAAGAAGGCAGGCTGGCTGCTGCTTCATTGCCACCTCACTATTTTGCTGCCTGCTGCCTGCCATCGGCTGTTTCTCCTCTGTAATGCCCCTTTGCCCGAGCATCTTGCCGTGGGGCCAGCCAACTATGAACTGAAACCTCCACAAACTGTGAGCTACAATAAATCTTTCCTCCTTTAACTTTGGGTGTTGTGTATTTTGTCTCAGCAATGAAAAAGTAACTAAGACAAGTGTTTAAAACTTATTCATCGTGTATAACTAAAACTTTGTACTCTTTAACTGACGGCTTACTTCTCATTTCCCCCAACTCCCTCTCTTCCTGCTAAAACACACTCCACTGTCTGCTTGCCTGACTTTGATAAGTTTTTATTCTACACAGGCAGAGCATCTTTGTCTGCCTTATTTCATTAGCACCCTATTATTTTTCTAGATTTTTGCACACTGTTACAAATGGAAGAATTTCCTTTCTAAGGCTGATTAACATTATATATATAATTTATATATATATATAATTTATACTATAACATATATACACTATAATATCTTTTCCACTTGTCCATCAGTGGACTCATAGGTCATTTTTCCATATTGATCCCATGAATAATGCTGTAGTGCTCATGAGAGTAGAGATCTCTCTTTGAGATACAGATCTCATTATGATGTTGACTTGAAACATTATCTGTGGCACATGACTATAATCTAGAGAGTCCACTCCTGACTAGCTATTCAAGAAAAATGAAAGTCTGTGTCGGTTTGGGGCTTATTTTGCAAGGGGAACAACATAATACAGGACACATAGTTTATATGATTATTTATAATAGTCACCCAAAGAACAGTATACAAAAGAATGCAAGAAATCTGTCCACACACTAAAACCAAGGAATCCAGCTGAGGGCCTGGATCCCACAACAATGTCCTACATGAGTTGAGCTGAATACCCAGAGCTCATAACAATGCTTCCCACGAATCCAACTGGAGGCCTAGAGCCCATGACAACGTCTCATGCAGACCTGTTTCATGGATCTGCTGCGAAGGCCCAAAGGTCAGTGGTGGAATCTACAAAGTCTGTGCCAGCAGGATGAAGGACCTGTGCTAGCAGGCTGAGGGATCTGCACTGGAGCCAGGAAGTGATGCTCAGAAGAACCACAACTCCCCCAAAAGATACCACGGCCATCCTCGGCAACTGTGAGATCCCGAGCTCCTCCGATGATCAGAATGGCCGAGTTCCCGTCAGGGAAACCAACACAGCAAGCTTTTCCTGGAGGCCGGCAGTGCACCATCTTCCCCTCTGGAACCAGGCAGCGATGCTCAAACTGAGGACCAGAGCTCTCCAAAGTGAACTGAAGCCATTCTCAGTGCCAGCGAGGTCCCAAGCTCCTCGGAGTGTGAAAACAGTCAAGTTCATCAGGAAAGCCAGCTCCCCATGGTCTCTCTCAGCTCCCAAAGCCTCTCTTAGCTCCCAACAGCCTGCTTCTTCTCCAGGTCTGCCTCTTATGCTGCTGGCAACAGTCCTCAGGTGGGCCTCCCACACCCAGCACCACACTTACTCAGTTCAGCTGGGGGTTATAAGTTGACCACCAGTTATCAATCCACTACAGTCTGCATGCCTACAAGTATCTGAACGTGAATACTCATAGAAGCTTTGTATACAATAACAAAAACCTGGAGGCAATCCATGTGTTCAGCAACATGTTAATGGCTAAAATCTAATAAGCTTTTATTTTGAGCTATTACTCAGCAATGTAAAGAAAACAGTATTGATATATTTATGAACACATATGAATCTCAAAAATTTTCTTGGTAAAATAATCTAATAATAATTCTAAATAATCTAATAATAATTGGATTATTGGTAAAATAATCTAATAATAATTAGATTATTGGTAAAATAATCTAATAATAATTAGATTATTGGTAAAATAATCTAATAATAATTAGATTATTGGTAAAATAATCTAATAATAATTCTTTCTTGGTAAGAAAGAATATTGTATTATTCTCATTGTGTAAAATTCTAGAATATGCAAACTAATATATAGAAACAGAAAAGAAGATTAGTGGTTGCTCAGGAATAGGGAATAATATGACAGAAAGTATTAGGAAGAGTTACAAAAGGAGAAAAGGAATCTTTTGGATTTGATAGATTTGTCCATTATCTGCAATGTGAGATTGGCTTCATAAGTGTACATATGATGAAGCATCAAACCTCACTGCTTAAATATGTGTGATTTAATACATGTCAACTATACACTTGCAAAATGTTAACAAAAAATAAATTATAAGGTAAAATTTCAAGTATGCATAGATCAAATTAAAACAGGTCAACTTGATGCGTAATAGATGGCACAAGTCTTTTAATACAGAGCTAAAGTTTACTATCATGAGATCAACATCAATACATGCACACAGCAGCAGTATGGAATGCCACCAAGATTTAGGTAAGACAGAAAGCTGCAGTAAGTCTCAGGAAAAACAGCTGAAGCCCTGAGGCTGTTAATGCTATGGCTCCAACTTCTAGTGAAAACTTTGTTAGTTGCACATCAGTATTGTCGTTATCCAGCTGGAAAGAATGCATACTCAATTCTCACCAACATATTTTTCACTTCTACCCAATTACTAAGGCATTTGTGAGAAGGATTTATTTTTTTTCTTAATCCTGAGTTCAAAGATCTTTTTAAAAATATGCTCTTTATTAGACATTTTATTCCTGAAAAGTAAAATTTTAATTTCATAGATAACTATTCACTCCAAGTTCCACAAAATTTGCACTTTTATATAGAAGACTTTCTTTTAAAGAAAAAGGTAGGTGTTATTCTTTTTCATTTTTTCTCCAGGCGCTTATGCTGAAAAAGAACTTCACAAGTGAGAAATGATACAAAGGTGTTTGTAAGAGTCACAGACTGGCCAAATAGTTTCAAATACAAGGCCTAACACTATTAAAAATTGATTATTATAAAGACAGATAATTGGAGAATATATAAGCACCTATGAATGATAGAACTGCTGTCTTAAACACATCCCTTCCATCTGTGTATAACAGAGATGTATTGATTGCTCCTTGCCATCTGTATTTGATGACCTCTCTGCAACCAACATGATGGCACAGCATCACTTTCAAAGCTCTTCGTACCAACTCATTAAATCAGCTCGCAAAACAAGAGCATAGCTCCTGGGAGCAGGCATAATTTCATTGGAAAAGACAGGGGCAATTCAGAGAAATGACTTTAATATGCTGAATGTCAGTTACAAAGGCAGATCAACAACTATCCTGAAGAAATAAAACACTGTACATTCTTTTATACTACATATAACAATAATAACTTGCTGGGAAACTTTATGGTTTTGTATTTCCCTTTACCTTCATGTGCTTTGAGAAATTTCTCTTAAAATTATAATGCACATTTGGTGCTGTAGTGCCCTCCTATTATCCCAGCTGCTTGAGATGGTGAGACAAGAGGATCGCAAGTTTGAACCCAGCCTGAGAAAAGTAGTGAGATTCTTTCTCAAAATAAAATAAAAATAGGCTAGGGATGTATCAAAAAGTAGGCCTGCTCCTTGGTTTTAATTTTTAATCCCTAATAACACACACGTACACACACATAAAATTATCATGTAAACTAGGTCATAAGGCTGTTGAGAAACACAAAGAAACTCAAAATAAGGAATTAAGAATGATAAGGACCAAGCTCTGTGGGAGAGAAATTAGAAAACAGAACTAACTCTCATGAACACAGTGTGATACGACAAGCAGCATCCTGTATTGGACGTCTAAGTCTCTAAAATCCACAGCTATATTTTTATTCCATTTCTGAAGGCTTTAGCTATGAAATGAGAGACATTTATGTTACAAATTATGATTTCCTACAAATCAAAATAAGATAGATAAGCTATTGAGTTTTGTAAAAATAAGTATTGAGTGAAAAGTATAGAGAATGTATTGTTATATATTAATAATTTTGATACAATGCAATACAATTATCTCCATAAATCTCATTACTATGTAGTAATGAAAATTTCAATTATCATTCAATTCATAGAAATAAAAAATGAAAACTCACTTTTTTGATCATCCCAGACAGAAATATTCAATTGTATAAACACAAATATTTTTAAGTTTTCTTAGTGAACATTAGGACTGCTCTATACAGGCACCATACAGGTACATCCTTAGTAAATTTCATTATTTTTGTAGTAATAGTAGAGTCATCCCTGTCAAACTTTTATTCTTGCTCATTTTTGCTCTCTGCAAGGAACTTTTCCGGAAAAAATTGAAAAGCAGTGGTAGTTCCACTTTTTCCTTTTTTTAATGAAATGATTACAAGTATTTAAAAAGCACCTATGAGAGGAAGACATAATTGAGATACAAAAAAGTGAGACCTAGCTGCTACATTCAAATAGTTCACCCCTATTTTTTTTTTTTTTTTTTTTTTTTGGTTTTTCTCCGGTAGCGGGAACCAAATTCCTGACCTTGCGCTTGCCAGGCAGGCACTTTGCCGCTGAGCTAAATCCCCAGCCCCAGTTCACCACTATTAACTGTAACAATAAAAGCATAATCAAAACAGAAAACTACAAAAAAGAATCTCATACAAAAAATATACTATGCTATGTATAAACTCTTTATGTAGCTCCCTTCCTGTTACAGCTATTAACTCAGAATTAAGAGTATTTAAATCAGCTAACCTTGATCAATTTTTACTGTGATTATTTCTAATTTATGATAATTAGAAGAGTTTTAATAATTGAATGCTGAGATATGGAATACTAGCCATGTTCAGCCAGTTAGTAGTCACCTGTTAAATCTTAGAGTAAGTCTTGATAAACAGGGCAAAGCCACATTTAATGTTTGAATATATAAGAGAAATTCAATTATTTGTGAGGAATCCAAAAATTCCCTAAAACTCAACGGTATTACATGTTAGCCATGAATATTTCTGGGTGTGTGTGTGTGTGTGTGTGTGTGTGTGTGTGTGTGAATACAGGTAACAGGTCTCAGTCAAACGCCTTGCCTAGCCACACAGCCAGGCTTTCCCCAAATGGGGGTCATAAGACTGTGTCCTTCCTGCTTACTCCAGTCTTGCCCGTGGTAGCTGATAACGTGCTGTGCTTCGTTTCGCAACTCACAGCCTGCACAACATTGCTATGATGTAGCAGGCACATGAAGAAAATTCTTAGTAAAATACATCACACAATATCTAAGCAACAGTGCACAAGAGCCCGCAAGCCTTACAGTACACACCAGTCTGCCATTCTTCCCCTCTGCCAGCTCACATTTCTGTCACACATGATTCCACAGGAGAATCCTAATCAAGAATTTCTATGTGGGAGATGCTTAGTGGAAGGAAATCTATTGGGAACATGGTAAGAAGGCAAGACTTGATTTATCTTGACCCTAAATTTGCAATGCATGAACTTGAATCTTAATTAGACTGCATATTTAACTAGATATGGATATTCAAAGTAGCTTTAGATTGTTAGATAAGGTGATACTAGTGGAGATCTTGACCATGTTTCAGCTGCTCCCTATAAAGTCCCCCACATCCCCCACACTCAGTGAAACCACAGACCAAAAATCCAGTGAACACCGAGAGCAAAACCACAAATGCGGAAATTCAGAGTATTGTTTTGTTCTTTAACTGCAGAAAACTTGAAAAAAATCAAGCCTTTAGTGTTCTATTCTCTATTCTTCCAACAATATAATTTCATTTTGACTTTAGCAAAGATGAAAAGATCAAATTAATGATAAGCATTGCTTTAGATCCTGAACATACCAAGGCATTCCTTCTGTCAGTCAAATACAATTAGAATTATTATTCACAGTCAGTTTTTCTAAAGACTTTAATTATTCCATAAATTATCCCCTAAAAATGCTCATCATTTTACTGGTTGGGTCTCAAGTAGTTCAGTCAATGGAACAAATCATTAATGATGATTATGATAACCCAAAATTTACAACACGAAGCTGAGGAACAACTTTTTGAAAGTCCTTAGAAAATACAAAGTGAAACAATACAATTGTAAGACAGTTACAATGTCATTTTATTTGTCAGCTAACTATAAAAATTGGAGGGGGAAAGAGCATTGTATACACCTTTGAAAATAAAATTGTAGAAATGTCTGACCTTAAGTAAATTATGCAGTCCTTTAAATGCACTAAGTATACATTTATCTTTAGGTTTTTAATATGACAAATATAAATAGGTTTTTATTCCCTGAGCCTGTGTTAGCCCATACTTGGACACAATCATAGAAATTGCATTTCTTTCCGAATAAGAATGACCTTTTAAGTCCCCTGAGGGAGAGAGTTGAACATTGTTTTTTACATGTCACATAGTGATGAGGAATAATTCAATCATTGGGGCTTTTCCTGTTGGGGCCTGAGTCTATGGATTAGGTGATCTCTGACGCCCATTGAGATTTGAAAGGTGTGATAAAAAATTCCCCTTCTAAGATCCAAATCAGTGCTTAAAAGCAATTTTTTTTTTCTTTAGCAAGAACTTAACACTCTCAATGGACAGCTGTCCTGCAGCAATGTGGAGAGAACTCAGCAGCTGTTCCAACCTGGACCCTACCCTGCCCTGGGGGTGATTTCCAGGCGCATGCAGAGCAGCCCTAGCCGCCGCCACTGACTTATGCCTAGGAATTTCTCTGCTCATGACAAAGCTGAAACCCCTGGAGAAGCAGGATGAAGACTGCACTCTGTCTCCTGTTTTTCAGGGATGGTTTTATGACCAGTGTACCATTCATAGATCTTCTCCCCAAACCCTGAAAGTGAACATCACTGAAGAAAAGCAGATATGGAGCTGCTCAAGCTAAAAGAGTCAGGGGCTAAGGAAGATGCTGGACCTAGCACTCTTTGAGTTGTTTGCTCAGCAGGGAACGTCCTCGCAGAAAGGGAGGAAAGTTCCAGTGCAGCATCCCAAAGAAGGAACAGTGGAGCTGAAAAAACTTCACACCTATGACAATAATTATCCTTTCTATCACCAATAACAGTTTCTAAGTACCCAGTGAATAATACTGAGATAAGAATTTATTATGTTTCTGTCCTTTAATGAACAGTATTACAGAACCACCGTATGACAAGGTGACCGAAGAGTATTACAACCAAAACAAATCAGAGTATTGTAAATGTGCCAGACAGTTGCTGTATTTATTAATATATGCTGTTGTTTGTGTTCCTCCGCACTTTCAAATCTATAGTTTTTTGTAATTTATTTTTTCACTCTAAAGAAATATTTCCATACACAGTTTTGTATCCTTATTTTGCTTTTGTTTGTTTATTCTGAATCCAGCGCAAGCCCACAACCTGTGAGTTAGCTTCAGTGTTAATGCGTCTTACCTAGCCAGGAATGGCTGCCCCAGTGTCTTGGGACTACATCTCACTATATTACTTTCTTGAGCATAAATCGCAGGGCTGATGAATCTCTTTTCTGTTTATGAAGTGCCATTTATTGCAGGACTAGAGAAAGCTGTCATCACTGTCTCATGAGTGCTTTCTTTCTCAGACTCCTTAGATTTTACCCTTCAGAGAATCTTTCCCACACACACTTTTTTTGAGATTCTCATATACCTTAATTTTTTTAATTTATCCATTCATTCCTTCATTTATTCACCTTTGCACTACTGTGAATGGAGCCAGGACCTTTTCACTGAGCTATTGAACTACATCCCCAGGCTGTTTTTTATTTTATTTTACTTTATTTCATTGTTTTATTTTATCTTACTATTTATTTTACCTTTTATTTTTGAACAGGATCTCATTCAGTCACTAAGTTGCCCAGATTGGACACAAACTTGCAATCCTCTCGCCTCAGCCTCCCAGAGTCTTGGGATTACAGACAGGTGTGAGTCACACTTATTTCATGGTTCACATGTACACCTACTTTCTCCTCCTCAAGCTCAGTTATGCCTGTTTGTCATCTCTATTCACATGCTAATAGAAAAGTTCCATTTTAAAAGAAATAAAAGTGTTCGTGCCCTGAAATAAGATTTAGAATAGTCAGTCCTCTCAGGTAGTGTTGACTATTTGTGGTTCTTGGAGCACCTTTACTATGATCATGTGGTCCCATTTAAGGATACAATGAACTTGCATCTCCAACAGTAGGACTCAGAACCTGCATTTGAACTGGTCACACAAAGGATTCTTACCCACACATAATATTTACAGCCCCGTTTTATGAAATTGAACTACCTCCTGATCATCAAATTATGTTTCATTTTGGCCACAACAGAGCTGATGGAAATAGGTTTTTTTTTTCCTCTTCCCATGCCAGACTCTTGTAAGCGAAGAAAGCAGTCCAGAGTTTCCCTTTTTAACATGAGTTACACAAGCCTTCCAATTTTGAAATCCATAGACTAAAGAAATTAAAATTATTTTTGTTTTAAATTTTAAAAATATTCCCCATCTCTAGATTTTTAAAAGTATTCTTAACTACACCAAGGAACAAATAGACTAATTTTGAATACATAATATGTAACTTCTATTTTATTTCAATTGAAGCCATTTTGTATTTAACTTTGGTCTTTTTGTGCTCTGTTGTTTCTAGGACCATCCTTTCGTGTTCAGAGATGCCAGCACCTGCACTCAGGTGCAGGTATTTTAGCCAGACTTGCCAGTACTCCGGGAGGTTCAGGCAGAAGTGTCACACACTGGAGCCAAGCCTGTGCAATTTAGCAATTGAGCAAAGTCCTAGCCTTGCACACTGCTGCTCTTCTTTTTTCTTCTTTGTATTAGTAATGCTGATTTCTCATATCTTCCTTTTGTACAGTGTGTCACAGTTTTAATAAGCTTATGGTACACAATCCGCACAACAATCTCATTGAGATAGGGGCAAGATAAGTTTCAGAGACACTGAAAAGCTCATAATGCCAAAGTTTGTAAGAAATTGTATCAAGTTCAAACACAAGTTTGGGTTTAGTTCTTCAATTCAAACCCAACATTTCTATCCATGAATCAGTTTTCCAAGAAAAGTCCCTGAGGTTTTCCAGTGAGGATCCATCTCCTTTGAATTTGTTAGGTTATAAAGTATGGACAGGGAATTAAATGTTTTAAGGTTGAACAGAATTTACATACTTACTGCAACAACAGATGAAGAGAGGTTGGTACAAGCCAAGAGAAGAAGATGACTATCATTACAGGAGTAGGACTACGGATAGAGTGGCGTGTTAGTGTCATATAAGAGCTTCTGGGCCTCTGATTATATGGAGTTTCTGGTGAAACTCTGCAAAATCACCATTTAGAATTTCATTTCTTTGTGCATATTGCATACTTGATTTTAAAAAAAAAAGACTATAGTGCATTGAAAGCTTTTGACAGAGCATAGCACACTGGTTGATAACAGTACTTTAAAAAGTCATCATTACTGTTAAAATCTTGTTGCATAGGAATTCAGTTTGCATTCACAGATAAGGAAAGTGATGCTTAAAGGCGTTGAGCAAATTTCACCCAGCAAGTGAATAAGAGCTGTGTTTAGTATAAGTAGTATCCTTTGCCATTTCTATTTAACTGTGAAATGAACTTAAGTGTAAGTGGGCATTGCCCATGATCTGCCTTAGTGGACTGCTCCTTGGGTTTAGCACCTTCTCTAATGCTTCAGTAACTGGAAAAGAATATAGTGTTCATTTCTCTATCTCCTACATGAACTTGCATATTCTGTACATGATTCTAATAAATATACTCATATATACGTGTATACATACACTCTTAAATACCTTACAAATCCATAACATTTTAAGTGACTTATGAATGCTCAAATAGTTTTGCATTTCGGAGCATCAGCTTAAGGATGCTTAATCACTAAAGTCTGCAAAAATTCCAAAATCTGAAAGACTCCAAATTCTGAAAGACTCCTAGCCTCCAAGATTTTAGGTAAAGAACATTCAACATGCATCATTGTATGACATACAATGACATAACTGTGAATGTGATATTAAGAGGGGGTCCTATAAGAGATGATGAGCTCGTGAGGGCTCTGCCTTCATGAACAGGAGTAATCACCCTACAGAGGCTTCAGACAGGCCCCTCTAAGTATTTGATGATCGAATAAATAAGTTTTGAATAGGAAATTTTAAGAAAATACTAAACATTAACATCTTAATTTTAATTTTAGATATTAATGTAAAGTAGCATAGAAGAATTTTTAGTGGAAAATACAAGTTCCTCATAATTAAATGTGAAATTTTGTATTAAAAATGTATTTTACCATTATTTAGGATTTAGGGATATTTTAAACTTGCAAGTAAATTTCATTTTTTATGGTTGTTCTTGTTTTTGTTACTACATTGCTTACTGGAAAAGTCCCATTTGCAGAAGCAAACCTACAGAGTGTACTGAGGCCACAGTTTCAGAGGTGCCTTGGCTTTTCTTTTCTTATTAGTAAATGTTTGCAGTAAATTTGAAATTTTGTTGCAATATCATTATCAACCTTAATGTACTTGGGCAATGCCTATGTTCATATATTGTACATAGGTCCACATCAGCCAACCTGCATGCAAATGACACACAATTAGAACTTAATGGAAAAAAAATTAAAAAGTTCATTCAAGTGTCAACCTACTCTCTTATAATATATATGTCAAACTATTCTTTTATAATACATATACATAAAGTGTGTGCGTATGTGTGTGTGTGTGTAACAGCCATACATTTTGTAGGAAAAAATTGCCCGTTGATGTAAATTTTACTTCCTTCTTTAGTATCCCAAAGTAATGCTTGGCTGAGAGTAGTTTAAGGAAAGCATTAAGTTTTTTAATGTTGTCTTGGCAATTGGACTCATCCCTGTTCCTCTGGAATTGGAGATAAACATTAGCTTTATCTTTCACAAACCATAACAAGAAGAAGAAAGGAAAGTTTTTTCCTTGGTTTTCCCATTATCTGAGCTATCACTTGCTTCCACGTTAATGCTGTTTTAATTAACTTGAGGCTAATGTATTTTTTTAATTAACTATGGTTGAAAATGTTATGGTCTTTTTAAAAAATATTTAGGTATGCCTAATTTTATTGAATTGGAAAATAATTTAATTTTTTACTTAGATCATATGTCACTTTATTTTAATTGCATGTGTCCTAATGTGGCATCTGTAATGAAAGCAAAGTGTGAACAAATTTATCAGTTATCAACTTTGTAGCGAAAATACCAAAAATATTCATCTTCCTAATTTAAAAATTTATAAGAAAAGAAGCTTCATAGTGACACTATGAATAGATAACCCTTTCTGTTCCCTAAACAGAAATGTGCTAACACAAGTAGGGTGATGTGGCATGCTGCTCTTGCCCCCCCCCACTGGACTTCAATATGTTGTAGAGGATGCCCGCAGCTCTCCCTGAAAACTGGTACACCATGATCAACTGCGAATCAGCAAGCACTACCCAAAGACCAGACCCTTTTCCAAAGATTTATCCAAAGCTAGAGAAAATCATGAGGAATGTTTATGAATAATCATTTATTACTTCCACTGGACCCATATAATTGAAACTGTCTATGTCCCTGATTAGCTACTGAGTGAGATATAGAGGAGGAGCAATATTGCTATAAAATGACACAGTCACAGATTTTATTACTGTCATCTAGAGGAATCATTTGTCTTTCTACTGTATACTCTTATGGTCGATTGCTCATCTGTAACTGATATGATGTTGAGTTTCAGAAAGTAGACCTGACTCCACTAGATCGTAATCACACTAATCATAATTAGCACTTTTTGCATACCTTTTAAGAGTACATGCCAGCCAGGGTTATGAAGGAATTATAAATGCATAGAGTACCTTCTGCAAAGCTACTGTGTGGATTTTACAATACATAAAACTGAGTTGAAAGAAATTAAATGGATCAAATAGATAGTAAGTTACTGCAAAGGTTTAAATTTAGGACTATCCATAGAATCACAAGCTCCGATTTTTCTTGTACGCATTGTGCCACATCTGGGTACTTGGGATTTTCTTGGAGAGAATTAAGTTAGCTGTTACTCTTTTCAACTTCTGAACCTAATGCTTTGCTCTAATTAGAAAAGATGCTCACTTTAGTTGACTGTAAAAATTATACTCAATACATGTATAACTCATAATAAAAGGATTGGAGGTATTTCAGAAATAAATTTGTTCTCTTTGTAGCTGAAAAGAAAATACAAATACTCTGAAATATACCAGTGCTAAACTATATATCTAATGAGTGTACTGATTAGACTAAGTGCATATGCATAACCTCCTGCCAAAGTATGAATTTGCACACAAAAATAGGTAAGATCATGTCATTCTTAAATCAAAAAGCTAAGACCAGATTTTTCATTATAATCTTGACTAAGCCTGTGATAACTATATTATTTATTTCCCCATTAAAGTGGATTGATGAAATAGATACAAAATGAAAAATCATATACCCACATTAAATATATTTTTAAAAATTCTGAGTAATTTGACAAAGGCTAATATGTAATACTAAATTAAAAGTCTACAAAACTAATGTGTCATATATTTAAAATTATATAGTACGGGAAAAACTGTATTCACATATTTAACCAAAATATGTTCAAAGTAAAAAAGAAAAAATATTCAATTATTATCCCAGGTTCAAAAAGCTACAGGGCTGGGGATTTAGCTCAGCAGCAAAAGAGCCTGCCTGGCATGCGCAAGGTCGTGAGTTCGGTTCCCGGTACCAAAAAAAAAAAAAAAAAAAAAACCAAAAAACAAAACAAAACAAAACAAAAAAAAAAGCTACAGGTAATTTTTTGTTTTCTTTTCATCCAACTTTTTATTAGTATTTCATTGTTTTACTGTTATAAAATTCATGCAAAAAAGTAAAAACACCATGTAAACATTTTCCTAAAATGTGGAAATTTCTATAATTAAGTGATAAAACTAATAAGAAGGGAAAGGGTAAGTCAAGCCAAAATCTCACACAAGGAAGGAAATTATAAGGCTCACAGCAGAAATTAATGCAATTAACACTAAGAAAACAATGCAAAGAATGAATGAAGAATTGATTCTTTGAAAGACTAAGTAAACTTAATAAGGCTTTAGCCAATCTTATCAAAAAAAAGGAAATAACTGAATTCATGCGATTAGAAATGAAAAAGGTGTAATCACAACCGATCCTACATAAAGCCAGAAAAATCCTTAATACCTATTTCAAGAACCTGTATTCTAATAAGATAGAAAACACAAAACAAATGGACAGATTCCTAGATACATATCTATTACCAAAGTTGAATAAAAAAGTTATAAAAATTCTAAATAATCCAATATTAGCCAATGAAATTGAAGATAAAATTTAAAATCTACCAACAAAGAAAAGCCCAGGCTGTGATGGATTTACTACTGAGTTCCATTAGAAATTTAAAGACCTTATGCCACTATTT
This sequence comes from Chinchilla lanigera, assembly GCF_000276665.1. NCBI lineage: Eukaryota > Metazoa > Chordata > Mammalia > Rodentia > Chinchillidae > Chinchilla > Chinchilla lanigera. The sequence continues at coordinate 1,865,929 of NW_004955417.1, forward strand.
CTCAAACTCTAAAGAAATTGAAAGTGAAGCAATATTCCCAAATTCATTCCTGGAAGCAAACATTACCTGGATAATGAAAAGCAGACATTCATCCAGCCAAAAAGAGAACTAGAAGTCAATGTCCTTAATAAACATAGATGCAAAATTCCTCAATAAGATGCTGGCAACCAGAAGGCATCAAATCGTCAAGAAGATTATACACCATGACCAAGTAAGATTCATCCAGTGGATGTGGGAATCATTCAATATACACAAACAGATATGCCCTATTAAATGCCCCTATTATTTATATAACACAATGCCCCTATTATATATATATAATAAATGCCCCTATTATTTATATAACACAATCCCCCTATTATATAATACAATGCCCCTATTATTTATATAACACAAATATAATATGCCCTATTAACAGAACCAAAGACAAAACCATATGATCATCTCAATAGATGCAGAAAAAGCATTTGACAAAGTCCAACACTCATTCGTCATAGAAACTCTACAGAAAATTGGAATAGATAGTCTTTATCTCAGTCTGATAAAAGGCACCTATGACAAATGAACAGCCAACATCATACTAAATGACAAAACTGAAAACATTCACTCTAAAATCAGGAACAAGGAAAGGATGTCCACTATCACTACTCTTATTCAATATAATTGTGGAAGCATTAGCCAGAGCAATCACACAAGAATAATAAATAAAAGGTATAAGAATAGAAAAGGAAAAAAATTAAATTATCAGTATTTTCAGATGATATGATACTCTACATAGAACACCCCAAAACTCCACCAGAAGATTTCTAGATTTAATAACCAATTCCAATAGTGTAGGTAGATACAAAGTTGACATTCAAAACTCGATAACATTCCTGTACAAAAATAACAAACTCACTTACAGAGAAGTTATGGAAACAACACTTTTCACAATAGCATCCTAAAGAATGAAATACCTAGTAATCAATCTAATGAAGGAAGTAAAGGACCTCCAAAATGAAAACTACACTACTCTAAAAAAGGAGATTGAAGAGGATATCAAAAAATGGAAAGATATCTCTTTGCTCTTAGGTAGCAAAATGGCCAGTTTTCCAAAATTGTTACACAGATTTAAAGCAATGCCAATCAAAATACCAACAGTATTTCTCATAGGATTAGAAAAAAAAAAATCCTAAAATTCATTTGGTACCAGAAGAGACCTAGAATAGCAAGAGCAGTTCTGGGCAACAAAAGCAAGACCAGAGGTGACACCATCAATTCTTGACTTGAAATTACCTACAAAGACACTGTGATAAAAACAGCATGGCACTGAAAAAGAAAAAAAAAACAAAAAACAAGGATCAGTGGAACACCTTAGAAAATGCAGAAATGACTCCTGACATACTCAGTAACCTTATCTTTAACAAAAGGTCAAGCGCATTCACTGGAAGACAGCCTTTTTAATAAACAGTGCTGGAAAAACTGGCTTTCCATATGCCAAAAATTAAACTAGACCCATATCTTTCACCATGCACTAAACTGAAATTGAAGTGGATCAAATATTTAAATATCAAAACAGAAACACCAAATCTGCTGAAAGATAGAATAGGTAGAATTCTTGAAGACATTAATGTAGGCAAAGATTTCAGGTTTTGTGAACAAAACTCTGATCGCACAAGAAATGTCACAAAGAATCAACAACTGGGATCTCATTGAAAAAAAAAAACCTTTTTCACAGTAAAAGAAACCTCCAACAGAGTGAACAGGCAACCCACAATGGGGGAAAAATTTTAGCAGGTGTCCCTCAGACAAAGGACTAACATCTAGAATATAAAAAGAACTCAAAAATATCAGATACCCCCAAATTTAAAAACCCAATCCAAAATTGGGGATATGAAGTTAATAGTCTTTTCTCAGATGAAGAAGTAGAAATAAAAATAATTATATGGAAAAAATGTTTAGCATCACTGGTTGTAATTGTTGATACATTGCATCAAATTGAGAAGTTTAAAAGTTTAATTTAGCAGGGAGGTAGGGTCCTCGCTTCGTAAATATCCTGAGCTTATGGAAGAGGAGGACAGGCAGATGGCAGTGACAGATACCTGACATACAATATGAGGAAGGAAAACAGGTTTGCTTTCCTCCCTTTTGCTCTTGCTGCTTTTGCTGTCTTCTGCCACCTTGAAGTGTTTCCCCAGTGTCATGCCACCTGCCTTGGAGCCAGCTTATTAAAGACTGAAACTGCCACAAACTATGAGCTAAATAAATCTTTCCTCCCTTAATTTTTGATTTCAGGTATTTTGTCTCAGCAATGAGAGAAAAGTAACCAAGACACTTGTCTTTCAAGAGATGCAAATTAAAACAGAGATGAGATTCTATCTCACTCTAGAAAGAATGGCTATTATCAAGAAATCAATCAATAACAACTTCTGGTAGGGCTATGGGGTAAAAGGAGGCCTTCTCCACTGCTGGTGGGAGTGTAGACTGGTACAATCACTGTAGAAATCAGTGTGGAAATTCCTCAAGAAACTAAGATTAGAGGTCTTATTCGACTCAGCTATCCTCCTTCTGGATATCTTCCCAAAATAATTAAAAACTCATATCACAGTAGTATATCCACTCCCATGTTTATAGCAGCATAGTTTGCAATAGCTACATCTTGGAAATAGGCCAACTGTCCATAAACTGATGAATGGATAAAGATGTATGTTTTTATACAATGAAGTACTACAGAATAGTACAGAATAAATTTGAGACATTTCTAACTAAATAGATGCATTTTAAGAACATACTAAGTAAAATAAACCCAAGGTACATGTTTAAATACTGTATTGTTTCTCTGATGTCAGAAACTGAAAATATAAACAAGAACCAAAATGTATAATAGATACTGGAAAATGGGAACAAAGTGTTCAAATGAGAATGGAAACAGTGAGGAGGGAGGAAAGAAAAGAATGGACAAGAAAAATAGTAGAAGGAAAAAACAGAAACAAAGCTTTTGTAAATAACCAGGGGAAGATGGGTTAAAGGGATGGAAGGAATGGGAAAAAAGAAGCAAGATATATCATCTAAAGGTACAAAATTGTTATGTATATCTAAAATGTACCAGTAAAATTTTCAAAAGATCCTAAAGTACAATGGTATTTTAGATTCAACTGGTTTTACTCTTTACATAATCTGACTTTAATAATTTTAAAGTTTGTATTTTTTTCATACTTATTTCAAACACATAGATAACTTGCTTTTGCCTTGTATTTTATGAACCTGGTAACAGTTTGCATAAGTACTGTGCTATTATGATTTATATTGTCTTATTCTTGGCTGGGATTGCCACAATGATAGGAATATTTCCCCAAGAAAAGAAAGTTGTTTAAATAAAAATTTAATTATTAACAGAAAATAAGATTTACATTAAATTATACCTTAATCAAAAGTCAAGGCAAAATAAAAAAAAACAATCATACACATTATCTTAAAAGTCAGTCTGATTCTCCACATTCTAAAAAATTTCAAACAACGGATATTTTAGTTTCTCACTCGGTTTTAGAAAGCGACAGTGCATTTCTTTTTATTTATTATCACTGAGAAATAGAAATTTTTGATAAATGTAATTAATAAACTAGCAATTAAATCCCTACATTACTGATAAATATATTCAGATATATTGAACTTAAAGGGATTTAAAATAATTAGACACTTATCCCTGTTTACTATGGATATATTCAACTTGGGCGATAATGTAATCTTATTTGAATATTTAATAATAAAATATGTCCAAATGTTTATTAATTAAATATTCTAAACTGTTCTCTACTTTTTCAATTAAAATGTGACAGAGTTTTAAAAGTTTCAAAAATTAAATTTTGGGTAGAATGATAGCATCCCAGAATACTTTTATTTCTTTCTAAAGGAAGTAAACATTTAAATTCTTACTCTAAACATTTTTTTCAGTAATGAACATTGAACATAGGACCTTCAAACTGAGCTACATCTCTTCCCAATTAGTTAGTTAATTAGTTAGTTAGTTAGTTAACTAGTTTTTGAGAAAGTGTCTTACTCAGTAGTTATTTTACATAGGCTGAGCTTCAATCTGTGATCTTTTTGCCTTAGCTTCTCAGATTGCTGGGATCACAGGCATGATCTACCACTCCCAGGTTCCTTCTCTTATCCTGTATCTCATCCTCATTACTGATTCCATGTCTGTGAATTAAAACCTATGATCATGATTTCAGGATTTCATCTTTGATTATTTATTTGGTTGGTTGAAGAGTTTCTTTACTTATTTTTCTCTACCCTGAATATATTCTGAGTGATTATTTCCACTCTGCCATTCAAATATTTAAATATTCTTAAGAGTTATACACATCTATCTGAAAATTCAAAATAAAAGACACCATAAATTTCCATCTAATTCTTTGGATCTATATAAAATTGCAAAATCTTACCAAATATTATGTCTTTTTGGAAGTCATTTTATCAACAGTAATTTCCTAAATCCTTATCAGTAGCATAGAATTATACTGAAACTTTTGAGTTATAGTAAAGATATACACAGCTGAAAATGTACACTCCAGATCCAGTACAGTGTTTATAGTATAGAGAAAAAATAGATTGTTCTAATAAAGTGATAAAAGGCAGAATTATTAAATTTATTTTATTTACATGCTGTCAAAATTATATGTGAAGTCTCAAATATAGCTTCCATATACGTGTCACTGAATTATGCAAAATTTCTGTGATTGTGTACTCTGTAAATCATTAAAGCCAACACTGCATGTCTCCATAGGAATAGTTCACTCACCATTTTGTAAGAAACTGTCAAGATTTTAGATTATTTTACTGAAGTTGCTGCTAAACATCCCAAACTCACCAAATTGTCCACTCCTTTTTAAACATACACCTGTACATTATTTGACACATCTCTCAGCCTCTGCCCTCTACCTCCCTCTCTCCACTGCAATCTTTCTAAGGTGCTTCAAGAAACATTTTCAACTTTTCTGATCAGCTTACCATCACTTCCTTTTGGTTTTATCTTATTTACTTGAGTAGCTACATGTCTACAAGTATTAATTTTTTTTGTCCATGAGTTCTGGAATATTTTCTTGAATTTCTTCAGGGATGAATATTTTCCTACTTTCTTTGTTCAGATGCCAATTTTCTTGATAAAGTCTCCAAAAGTTTTAATTTTTCTCTATCTCTTTCTAATTTGCATTTTTCTTTTATTTCCTGGAAGATTTTTTGGAAAATCTGTTCTACTTTTGTTCAACACTCTTCATGAATTTTTCATTTCTGCATTCATTTCCAAAAGCTAATCTATTTCTCTGAATCTCTGTATGTTTCATGGATAGAACATTTTTAAAAAATTTCTGAAGAACAGTTAATTCTAGCATTCCAGGTTTTTATTCTAAAAAATAAAAGAAGGAAAACATATGAACAAACAGACATCCATTTACAAAATAGCATAAGAACAATACAAACAAAACAGAGTTACAGACAAAGTTGTAGAAAATTAACAATGGTTGTTGTATTACTTATTGATATGTTCAAAGTGGTTTCTCAGGAAAACAAAGAGAGACATGCAAGACTGATCAAACAACTAATCATGAACTGTGCCTTTCTGTAGAGAAATAGAAGACCGTAGCACAACTATGTTAGCTATCTTGTATATACATACTTTCATAATTTCCTCTTTTTTTCTCTTCTCTTTTCCCAAACCCCAGTTGCCCTTTACTTTTGAGCATTTTTCTTTTGTTTCACAATGTCTATCATACCTCCTAGTTTTTATTTACTCTTTCAGTTCTTACACTAGTGAGACAATGCAGTTCTTACACATGCATGTCTGATTTATTTCACTTTCGAGTATGGTCTCTAGTTGTATCCATTTACCTATAAAAGCCTTGAGTTTATCTTTCTTTATAGCTTTATAGTAATATGCCATTATATAAAAGTACCACAATATTTTTACCTAGTCCTCAGTGGCTGGACATTTGGTAGTTTCCAAGATTTAGCTATGACAAATTGCATTGAACATGGGTGCACATATATCACTGTGATATGATGTGTTCAGATCTTCTGGTAATATATCCAGAAGGGAATAGATAGGTTGAATGGGACATCTAGATCTAATTTGCTGAGGAAACTGATTTCCACAGTGGTTTCACCAGTCTGCATTCCCACCAGCAGTGGAGAAGAGTTCCTATTTCTCCACAGCCTCGCCAGCATTTGTTATTGGTTGATTTCTTAATGATAGCCATTCTTACTGGGGTGAGATGAAATCTCAATGTTGTTTTAATTTGCATTTCTCAAACAACTAATGATGTTGAATACTTTCTCATGTATTTATTTGCCATTTATATTTCATTATCTGAGAAGTGTGTATTCATCCCAGCTGCCCTTTTTTGGACTGGGTCTTTGATTTGGAAGACCTGATGTTTTTTAATTCCTTATATGTTCTAGATAGAATACCTTTGTCCAAGGGACAGTCAGCTAAAACTTTTTCCCAATTTGTGGGTTTTCTTTTTACTCCTCTGGTGATTTCTTGAAATGTGCAGAAACTTGTCAGTAGGTTGAGATCCCAGTTGGTGATTCTTTGAATTATTTCACAGGTAGTTCGGTTTTTGTTCATGATCTCTCTGCCTACCCTTATGTCTTCAAAGATTTTATCTACTTTCTCTTCCACTAGATTTAGTGTTTCTGTTGTAATATGGAAATCTGTGATCCATTTTCCAGCACCATTTATTAAAGAGGCTATCATTCTTCCAGTGAGTTTGGTTGGCCCCTTTATCAAAGATTAGGTGGCTGAGTGTGTTTGTGGTTGCGGCTGATTCTTCCAGTCTGTTCCAATGATCCTCAGGTCTGTTTTTTAGCCAGTACCAGGTCGATTTTATGACAGTAGCTTTATAGTATAATTTCAGGTCAGGGATTGTGATTCCACCTGACTTGTCCCTGTTGCCCAGGATTGCTTTTGCCATTCTCGGTCTCTTCTGCCTCCAGATGAATTTAAGGAATGTTTCCTCTAGATCTGTGAAGTATGCTAATGGTAATTTAATGGGAATTGCATTGAATCTGTACAACAATTTTGGTAGTATGGCCATTTTCACAGTGTTGTTTCTTCCTATCCATGAGCAAGGAATATTTTTCCATTTACACATTTTCAAAAAATTTTAGCATGATGGTCTTTGTTATGTTCAGTTTCCTTTCTTTTGCATATATTGGTCAAGGTTTTCATTATCTCTTAGAAGCATGCAGTTTATTTATTTTTCAATACATGCCACTGAGCTATACCCCCAGCCCACGCAGTTGTTTACTTGCTATATTTCAAATGATGAACACATTGCAAAGGTCCACCTCAAGGTGGAGTTATAGGGAGGTGGTAGAACATTATGAGGTGGGACCTTGCTTTTTGCCACTGAAGTTGTGCCCTAGAAATGGAGTGTGGGACCTGGAACTCGTCACACTCTGTTGCTTGCTTCCATTTCATCAACAGTATTGCTTTACAGTGCACTCCACTGTACTGTGCTACCTTACTGTGACCTGAACACAGTGGGATGGATCATGAGTTGGAGCCTCTAAAACTGCAAATCAAAATAAACCAATTAAAATAAACCTTTTATAAACTTGGTTATAAGTTAACTATTTCTTCTATTTTATTATAGTAACACAAAGCTAACACATTACCCACTTTTAAAAATATATTAATAAATGGATAAAGTGAAGTTTTAAACATCTGGTATAATTGGTATGAAAACTTGGGATATTCTTGGCCAATTTTTTTTTCCTTTGAGGTTTACCAGATTTCTCAAAAAACTGCTTCAGAAGACCACAAAATGAATGTTTATATTCTTAGAGGAAATGACGAAAAAAGTATTCAAAAGACTTGAACTTGCGTTATAAATACTCAGTATTTTATTTGCAGCAAAACTTCTTCGCCAGCCTCAGTTGTGCCTGATTTGTCATTATTCTGACACTCTATTTTATATTCTCCAAGGAATAACTGTTAAAGTATTTTGTTTGGTTATATTTTCTTAGCTATGTGGTTGTGAAACTGTATTTCAAATAACAGTGTAACTCAGTCACGAAAAGTATATACAGTTCATATCTTTTTACCATACTTACAGAATCGTGCAGCCATCATCACAGTCTAAATTTAGAATTGCTTTTTTCCACCAATAAAATCAGCATACTCATTAGTAATTACTCCTCCTTTTCCTCTACCCACAGCTGGTGGCAAATGTTAATCTGTTTTCTCTACCATAATATTCGGAACATTTCATATTGACTCAGTCACAAAACCTGAACTTTCATGACTGTCTTTCTTCGTTTCGCTTCCACACTTCACTCGTGCTGCAGAATGCGTCAGTACTTCCTTCTCTTGTGACCGAATAATATTCCATTGAATAGACATGCTGTTGAAAAGTACTCCATCGCTGAATAATATTTCATTTTATGTATATCTCTTTATTCTTAGAGGATGGATAAAAAGCATTTGTTTGGTACTGAAATGTGAAGGAGGTTTTTTTAGTGTCTAGCTATTTCTTAACTAGAATTTTAGTCAAAGATCTTAGTTCCAAAAATATCTAGAGTGCTACAAGTTCATTAAAGATTCTAGAAATTCTATGGAATGTATTGGATTACTTTTCAGTCTTCAACTTGCTACATGTCTTATACTTAGGGACAATTTTTTCAGCTGAAATTTGAGTTCTGTGATTTTATTCTTGTGTTCTCCTACCTTATCATTTTAACTTTATTGATGTGTCACTTAAAATATGTTTACTCTCCTTTTAGTGGTTCTTAAGAAGCACTAAATTAAGTTCACTTATCCTATATGTGATCCTTCTTCAAAAGCTTTATTGCAAATTGTTCTGATCCGTTTAGATAGTCATTGCATAAAATTTATATGTACACACATTCAAAAATACATAAAATATTCCTCAAGTATCTCTGCAATTCATTGCTTATATTTCCCTAGTATCCCCTATTAGCTTTCTAAGTGCTAAAATAAAGTTTTCTGTGTGCGTAACTAGTGTTATAATAAATTCAAAAAAATATTTATATGATTGTTAGTAAAAGTATATACCCATCTGTAACTATGTATTTAAAAATTGTCATCATTTGTACATTCTTCAAAATATTGATCTGCCTTCATTATCAAATGACTATTTTGGCACAGTGTTGAAAAAAATGAATGGCAAAATCATAATTCTTAAGATTTCTAATTTTTAGTTAACCACACAAGGATAAATTAGGAAAAGATATAGTAGTTTTTATTTTTGTTTGATTCTTACTAATTATGTATATGTGGGGGGTAAATATGATATTTCAAAATATATAGTATGTTTCTTTAAAATGTCTAAAGTTGTGAACTACACAAATCCACTTTACTCATACTAATATTCTTTTGTAAATACATGATTTAACCTCTAAGTTTCAATTTCATCCTCCATAGAATTTGTATTGATTTACAAATAAACTCATTGCATAGCTTCCAAAAGAGGAAAATTATGCTGAACTGCACTCTGGTTATGAAAGAAGGCTAATCATTAGGCAAGCATTACCTAGCTCAGTGCAAGGTGCATAACAGTAAATATATATACTCAAGAAAATCTTCAGTTGTTTACAACTGTAGCTAAAAATTGGACATAGAGATATGTCATACCAGAGCTCTGCACATGGTAGATATTTGGCAGTGTCTTTTTTGTCTGTCCATCTATTTCTGGTTTATAAAATTGGAGGTGGTCACATTATCCATTCTGTAATATTTTGTAGACGTCTAAATACATTCATGTATCCAGATATGGTGGTGAACACCTGTAATCCCAGCACTCGGGAGGCTGAAGCAGAAGGATCGCTGTGAGTTCGAGGTCCAACTGGGCTACAAAGTAAGTTCAAGGCCAACCTGAACTGCATAGTGAAACCCTGTCTCAAAAATGCAAAGAATAATTAAAGAAAAAAGAAAAAAGCAATCCATTCATGTAAAGTTCTTATAACAATGCTCAGCTCAATAAATATTACACATCAATATTATGAAAATCCAAACGTGATGACCATGTTCATTAATGAAGTTTTAAGGTAAAAGACTTTCATATTTAGGCAAATACCAAATGGTATTTCTAACCTGGAAGCACTAGGTTAAACATCCAATTACATAACTTGTTAGTTATATGACTACAATGAAATTACCAAAACTCTCTGACTGAAACACATTATTGGCCCATTTCATTGACCTATTCCTTCTTTCACCAATCATTTATGTGATAACCATTACATGCAAGGAATATACTGGATAGATTACAAAATTAATGGCTAACAGCATATTATTTGTCTACATGGTTTTGAGATTTAAATTGTTAATTTATGAAAAAAATAAATCTAAGAAGCTGTGCTTTCCATTCCTTTTTTCTTCACATTTTTATTACAACAACATGAGAGATCTGTAGTTTAAACCTTCTCATTATAATAAAATCATATCAGCAGAAAGGATGTAAAATAAGTAACCAATTCATTTCCCTGAATTTTGAAAAGGTAAGATAAATGAGAAATAATTTAGGTAACAGGATTTTTAAATGGTGAAGCTCTTTCACACTGATAGTAGAGAAGACTCAATAGATAAGTAGCCAAGTATTTCTTGAAAGCATATCAGTATCATGACTCTTCTAGAGAACAATTTGCCAATCTGGACTATCACCTGTCTGTTGGAACAGGTGTCGGCAAACTATTTTAAGGGGCAGAGGGTAAATATTTTTAATATTTATGAACTACTTCTTGTTTCAATAACTTAGTCTTCATCTTTAACTCTTTTAAAAGGTTAAAACCAGTCTAGGCTCACAAACGATGTAAAAACCATGTGTCAAATTTGGCCTCTATTTCTTATCCGTAGGGCACCAGCAAAATACCTGAGAACTGTTTGATTTGGAGTTAAAGCCTCTTATAAATAGCTCTTCATTTTTGAAAATGATACCACTCAGCCATTCATCCATTCAGTGCCTCAGCACTGCCTGACTGCCAGGTGTCATTGGAGAAACAGGAAATACAGAAGAGGATGTGTACTGAGAAGGTTCCATGCTTTGCTTCTCTTGTTCCTGTGCTTCAGCAAATATAGATAAACATAAGTGAATTCAGAGTGAATGTGATGAGATATGGTTAAAAACACAGAGTTAAAAAGACACAAAGGGAGAAGGTATTTTCTGAGGCTTGGTGTTGAAGGAAGAAGGATGCATGTTTCCAGAGGAAGTGGTGTGAAATAACTATGGAAGGATCAGTGAAGAAGTGATGGGGTGGGAAGAAGCAAGAAAGAGTAGTTGAATGTTTAACAGATAAGAGAGATCTTCCTCGTCTGTGAAAAGGACAGAAATCCTTTCTGCTTACAGCATTCACTGTAGAAAAGGGAGAAAGTCAGTGCCAAATAATAGAAGAAGCCAGAGGAATAAACAGGAGGTGCATCACGAAGGGTCTCAGAAGCTGTAACAGAGAATTGACAGTGCCTAGCAGAGGGCAAGGGGAAACACTGAAGGAAGTTAAGCACATGAAAATTACGAACAGATACGCACTTTAGGAAAAAAAATAAAACATTTCAGGAGAGAGCAGGGATTTGAGAGCTACTTGAAAGTAGAACTGATGGGCACCTATCATTTTTCAAAAATTTTATGTGGCACCTACAGGAGAGAAAGGCATCAAGATCAATGTCCAGTTATGTAGCCTTTCCTTCACTTGCAAAGACGTAACCTGTCACACACAGATTACTTTCCTCTCCTTTGTTCAGGTTGTTTCCCCTTGCAGAATGCTTCAGGACCTACATAAACCTCTTTAAATCTTATGTCTTTTTTGATGCCCACATCAATCAACCACTCTAAACAGGCAAATTTTCTTGTATAAGCTGATTAGATTTTGTTTATTTTTCAGCTCCTTTATTATAGAAGTCAATGAAACATAGTAATTAATTCTGTTTTCTGAATTTTGTTATTCTCCCACCAAGCATAATATTACCGATTGCACAAGTGCAGGCAGTATATCACTGACAGATGCACAGATTTGTGGAGATCTGTGAAGATGTGTGCATGCCCAGTTGCTGCCTGCACACTTGCTTTTAGTAATTATGTGGCTTTGCACACTCAGAGATTCTCAAGCATTACCACAGATAAATCTGTCTTACAAAATTTTCATTCAAAAAATTCTTCTTTAGCCAGTTCAAAATTTTTCATGTATTTTAAATATAACTGATTGTGTATGTCTCTTCAAAGCTGTAGGCATTCTAGATCTAGATTTCTGGAGACATTATAATTCCATCATAATTAAAACCTCTTCACAATGATTTTGCCTCAATCCAATTTATTCTTCATCTTTAAGTTAGAATATTTTAACAAATGTTAGATCACGCCATTCTTTGGCATATAACCCATTAGTAAATTCAATCTAAAATCTGAATCATGATGTAAAGACTCATACACAAACCCTTGCAAGTGTTTTAGCCTTACCTTGAGCTCTTTCTTGTTATTATTATGGATGACCAGGACCAGTTTTCTGTTCTCCAGTCGGACTCAGCTCACTGTTCTTTTGCTATCTCAGAGTTATTACCTGAATCACATCTACCAGCCACGTGTCTTCTTCAATGACTTTGCTTCTCCCACTTATGTCATGCTTGTGTCTTCTAATGAAATATTAATTTAGTGAAAGTCTTTTCTGATATCTTCAATTTTGAAATGCATTCACACATTTCCAAAACCTAGACTCACCTTCCAATTAGTATGCAAATTCAATGTAATGCAGTAGTTTGCTATTTTTCAAATTTTAAAAAATGTGATTAAATCAATACTATATCTGAAAATGTTTGGCATCTAAAAACTGACAAAACACAATGTGTACCAAAAGAGCAGCACAGTTGCCGTCTTGCTATAGCTAAAGCTGTAGTCTTTCATTCCTACTTACCTGAAACATCATGAAGACTTGGCCTGGCTGCCTCAGCCACCACCTGACCTGCCCCTTTTAGTACAATGGTGGAATCTAAAGACCAATCCATAGTCACTGGTTGTAAAATGAACTCAGTACATTTAATTCTCTAGAGATAAGGATATAGTATTGAAGACAGTAGAAAAACATGTTGCGGGTTCCTGGAATACTGAGGGAGTAAGTAAGCTTGTCTCAAGTCACAAATTCACAACTTGGGAAAGTCTATTGCTTTCTTATACCTTCATTCACAATTTCTGCTTTTCCATTTTGCCTTGTGTTTTTAACTTATTTCAGTCCTGTCAAGGTCTGCCTGCAACCTGTTATCCAGTTCAAACTGTCAAATAGTTTCAGGGGAAAGTAATTCTCACCAAATATGTCATGATATCGTTTGTTTGATTTCAGTGTTATGCCATCCTGATTGAGGAATTTCACACTTCCCACCACATCCGATTCCTCAGTCATTACGGGGATTCTCTGCCTCAACCTTTTCCCCTTTATAAAAACTACGATATAAGTAGGCAAGCTACAGTCATTGCATCTAGCTTGACTCTGGATTTGTTAGTGAATAAAATTTTCTACCCTCTTTAGTTGAATTTTATTCTAGTTGCTGACTATTTCTTTATAAAAGGTGAATATAAGTGCTTTTTTTCCTCTTTTCTTTTTCTTTTTTTTTTTTTTTTTTTTTTTTTTTTTTTTTTTTTTGAGACCAGGAAGCGAACTCTGGATCGCACACTTGCCAGGCAGGCTCTGCACCACTAAGCTAAATCCCTGGTCTCAATAAGTGCTTTTGGAATTGTCAGGCTCTTAGACAATTTAAACATTCGATAAAATCAGTACCTTTGGGGAAAAATGAAACATGGGAGACTCTAGAGCAAAACAAGAACATGAGTTTTTTAAGGATATGCAGCTGAGTTCCACCTGTAGATCTCGCATTTACTCCCTGTGTAACCTGGGGCAACCTGTCTGATGTCTTCAGACATCAGTTTCTTCAAATGTCAAATAATATGGAAACACTTATCACTTATGTTTCCTGTAAAGATTAATGAGATGTCATATGGAGCCTGCCAAGTGTGGTGGCAGCCACATGGTTGCCATTTAGTAAAGTTATGAAGTTATAACTACACATGTGCATCATTGGAAAGGGCACATGGATGTACATAAAATGAAAAAAAATTCAGGATTGCAAATACAAGCTGGGCAAATTCTTGTTTGGTAGACAGAAGTTCTCCATCACCACACACATCCCAGCTCTGAACCCAAGGCCATCCTCATTTGTCTTTGAAGGATTATGTTTACTTTCAACAGTTGTGGACAATTATAGAAATACATCATGATATACAGCCAGGTTTCAAAAATAAGTTTAGAATTCATGCTGTAAGTCATTAGTTATTATGTTCAAATAATAACTATTAAGTTTGTGTTATGTTTTAATAATAGCATTAGCTATTAATTCTCTTAAGTTTTAAAAAAATATGGGTTTCTTTAGCAAATTAACAAATGAAGGAAAATAAAATGAGTTCTACATCTTAATTTTATTTCACAGCATGCAGTTATGTTACAAATATTCTTATTCCATCATGAAAACTCTAGTTTAAGAACTCTGCTAATAAGTTCATCTAAATAGAATCAAAATCTCAAAGCCGGAAAGATAAACTTTTTCTGATATAGATTAAGATACAATTTTCAAAATGATGGATATTAAAGCTTAAGTTAATTCTAGAGGTTTTGCTTAATTATTTCAAGCATTTATTAAGATGAGAAAACCCCATAGAATTTTAAAGAGTGAGATTTGGTGTAGAATTTTAAATGTATTTAATTAGTATGCTATTTTGCAGTCATAGTAGTGCAGCAATATCTATCGAGTTCTTTCTATGTCCCAGCACGAGGTTAACAGGAAAAGTGAAGGTAAATTATTTTGTTACTTTTCATTTTTTTACCTATCAGTGGTCAGAATATTTATTTGTTTATATTACTCTGTAATTTGAATATTATGTGTGATTCACATTCCTACCTATAAAAAACAATACAAGCAGCTCCAAAGTATAGGCAAAGTCATCTAAATTTATATCACATTACTTCAAAGTAAAGATTAAATATGTGAACTCATTAAGCAACAGAATAATTTTTTATCCACTATTAGGATTCCTTAGGGGAAGTTGGCTTTTTCCAATTCATGGGTTTTCTTTTTACTTTATTGGTGATTTCTTTAGATGTGCAAAAACTTTTCAATAAGATGAGATCTCAGTTGTTGATTCTTTGAAGTATTTCACGTGCAGTTTGGTTTTTGTTCATAAACTCTCTGCCTGCCCCAATCTCATCAAGATTTTTACCTACTTTCTCTTCCAATGAATTCTCTTCCAATAAATTCCAATAAATTCCAATAAAACAGTGTTTCTGTTTTAATGTTTAGATCTTTGATCCATTTTGACTTTAATTTAGTGCATGGTGAAATACATGGATCTAGTTTTAATCTTCAGCATGTGGAAAGCCAGTTTTTCCAGCACCATTTATTAAAGAGGCTATCTTCCTTCCACTGAATGTGTTTGGCCCCTTTGTCGAAAATAAGGCGACTGTGTTTGAAGTTGTATCTGTATCTTCTAATCTGTTCCACTGATCCTGAGGTCTGTTTGTGTGCCAGTACCATGATGATTTTGTCACAGTAGCTGTGTTTATCACAGTCCCCTCAGACAAAGGACTTCTATCTAGGACACATAAAGAATTTTAAAAAATCAGGCCCCCCGGATTCAAAGACCCAATCCAAAAATGGGCATTTGAGATGAGTACACACTTCTCTAATGAAGAGATACTAACAGTCAATAAATACATGAAAAAATGTCCAACATCGTTGGTCATTCGAGAAATGCAAATTGAAAAAACAGTGGGATTCCATTTCACCCCAGAAAGAATGGCTATCATGAAGAAATCAACCAATAACAAACGCTGGAGAGGCTGTGGGGAGAAAGGAACCCTACTCCACTGCTGGTAGGAGTGTGGATTGGGGAAACCACTGTGGAAATCAGTTTGGAGATTCCTTACAAAACTAGGATTAGAAGTCCCACTTAACCCAGGTAGTCTTCTTCTGGGTATTTTCCCAGAAGAATTAAAAATATCGTACCACAGCGATATATGTGCACCCATGTTTATAGCAGCACAAGTTCTTATAGCTAAATCTTGGAAACAACCTATTGCCCATCCACTGAAGAATGGATTAAAAAAAGTGATATTTTTATACACTGGAGTATTACTCAGCTATTAAAAAAGATAATCTCGAGGCTTTTGTAGGTAAATGGATGCAACTAGAGACCTCACTCACAAGCGAAATAAATCAGGCCCAGATGAGTGAACATCACATTGTCTCCTTGGTGTGGGAACCTGAAAGACTAGGTAAAACTCAAAATGTACAACAGATGAAAGGAAAAGAAATTTCTCAAAGGAAGGAATCACTGGGATTAGGGAAAGGAGAAAAAAGAAAGAAGGAAGGCAAAATATAAATATGTATACAAATAGCTGCAATAACGGTATTGCTGATGTCTCATGGTGTACTGAAATGAACAGTTAATGATTATAATTTTCTGTATTCTGATTGTGCATGCTTGTGCCTGGTGGTCTGTGCAACTGATTTGAAGGTAACAATATGCAGTAGAATTACAATGGTGAACTCCTACCATCTTGTCTAGTGAAACTCTGTAGTATCTCTACTGTTTTATTGAAGAATTATTTTCTTATTCCCTATAATGGTTTGAGCAATCTTTCATTCTTACATCTGGTAATCTGAGCAATATAGTTGAGGATAGAGATATATAATGTAACAGCCACTCGATTTGTATTAATTTGTCTTGAGACTCTGTATCACTTTGAATGTTCTTGCTTTGATTTGCTCATATTTGTGATACTGGTATGCTGCTACTGTTCTACTTCTTTATTTGTTTCTCATTTACTACACTGTTTTTTAAAATAAAAAAAGGATTCCTTATAAAGATAATATGTATGCTAAGAAAACAATCATATTAATTCACGGTCAATTTGTGCAGGGAATGAATAAAGAAGTCATAGGAAAGTATGCCTTTAAAAAAAATCTGTTAATTTATGTCTAAAATCAATTGCAGATCACCATTTAAGGCACTGGTAAGATGCCACACATGGGTAGATTAACATGTCTTAATTTTATTTTTTTATTTTAAAAATGAAAGGAGGGATATTGTACACACAAACATTAATTTCCTGTAAATGGGGGGAAATGGAGATTCTTATTCAATAAGCCTCAGGTGATGCTTAAGAAACTACTTATCTCACAATATCTAAGATGAGCTTTATCTTACAGCTCTACCCAAGAACAGTCTTGAACAACAAGAATATGATCTATTTTACAAATTGTGTGATGTAACATGTCTGTTTTACCATGGAACACTCTAATCCACTATGCCAATCTCAAAGATACAAGTTAATTTCATTCCTGCAGAGCAACTAACCATTTTGTATGATTTTTGCTTGCTAGTTGTGGTTTGATTTTTTTTAAATTGCGCATGAGTTTGTTGTTTTAGTGATTGCTATTTTTTGTTGTTGTTCTGCTTCATCTGTTCCTTCAATAATTTTCTCTGGTTGATTCTACAGTGAAAAGTTTTTTAAGACTTCTGAAATTTTTGGCAATCATCTTCATATCAGCATACAGTGGCATAAAAGAAAGAAAATAGTTTACCCACTTTTGCTTAGTACTCATGACTAGTGTTCAGCATATGTGCATGAAACACATAGTCTGAACTAAATTGCTGCCTCTTTCCCTCCGTCAGTGGGCAAGATTGCTGACCTCAGTCATCCAAGTTAGAAAGGACAGTTCTCTGTTGAGTACAACTCTGGAGCTGTGTTCACAGTAACTAAGAATTTAAAATTAAGATTTTTAGGATCAGATCTACATTTCACTTAAAGATTTAGTGATTTGAAACAGAAATGTCACTTTCTTCATGTGTAAATTGGCAAGATTTATTGATTTGAAACAGAAATGTCACTTTCTTCATGTGTAAATTGGCAATTATTTTACTACTCCAAGAGAATAAAATGAATAATAGATAGATAGATAATACAAGTTTAGCATAGTATATAGTACATCACAGTACTTATTACATAGTTGTTTAGCTAACATTATTGTACAGAGTATAAACATAGCAACTACAATACCTATAAATTTTCAAATGCAATAAAATGAACTTTTTCTATAATTAATTCAGCTAGTGAGTTCCAAATTCCCCTGATGTTACAAAAGCTCTTCATATTTTGAATTTCTTTGGTTAATTGATTAAGTCAGAATTATCTCTCTTTTTCTCCCATCTGTCAGTTATCTGGCTTCCTGGGGTGGGAGAGAAGAGGATGTGCTGTGCCCTGGCACCGAGGAGGAGTCAGCCGCTCCTGGTCACCATGGAATTATGCACATCATGTGATCTTTGCAAAGCAGTCTCTACCTGCACCTGCTTTTCACCCGCTTGGGCTCAAGTCACCTGGGCTACAGAGGTTAATGTATGTGTGCTCCCATGGCTAAGAGATTTCAGGTGCACTCCCAGTCACTTTAGTTTCTCCACGTGAAAGATGAAACTGTGAAGGATCTCTCCACATACTTACTTGAAGTTCCATGAATGCTGACTTCATTCTCAGGCCTTTCTTTCTCAGCACTTTACAGCTCTAGCTCTGTGCTACATTGGAGTTTCTCTAAATACTGTACCATCTTCCAGGGTACTTTCCTTAAAGGCACAAAATATAGGTTCTTTGTTTGTTTTTTGGACTTGCTAACGAGTTACTCCAAAACTCACTTTAGTATCTGAGCTTTCTTCTTCTCCATTTCTCATTAGTTTTTCTCTAGGAGTAGAATAGCCTTCAGTTCCCCTTTGTGCAGCATAAAAAAGTGCATTTCATACTACTCTTTATTCTTTACTCCACTCTGGATGCATCAACTTTCTACTGACATTTTAGGCATGACATCTCATTCTAACTAAAAAATTTCGGCGTCTGTGAATGAAACCGCTTTGTATTTCAAGACTATTGTCTCTTCTGTGAGTTTTAAAAATAAGAAATTCCTCTGGCTTTTTTGTTGTTGTTGTTCGGAGTATATTCGTATTCTACTTGAAAGAAGTGTGGATAGAAAGCTGATGCAACTGTCAAAATTATGAGGGAAAAGTACAGCGTACAGTGGCGCCCAAGAGGAGAGAATTTTCTATTAATGGTTCAGATAGATTTGCTACATTTTTATTAACTTAAAATTAAAATTTCCCACATATAAAACTAATAGCTTCTGGGTACAAATGATGATAGATAGATAGATAGATAGATAGATAGATAGATGAGAGATAGATATTAGATAGATAGATAATAGATAATTTTTTCACTAAAATATTTTACTTTCAAGTATTTAGGATGAAAAACTACAAAATGGAGTTTCTAGACTTCCCAAGTTTACATTGTCCTTT
>NW_004955417.1:1885431-1911826 GCF_000276665.1 Chinchilla lanigera
TTTTTCACTAAAATATTTTACTTTCAAGTATTTAGGATGAAAAACTACAAAATGGAGTTTCTAGACTTCCCAAGTTTACATTGTCCTTTTATCTTCATTCATTCATTCACTCATTTATTCAAATAACATCTATAGATTATCCATGATCCCCTTTGAAACTGGTAAACTGTTTTTAGAACATCCCACTAAAAACACAATCACATCTTCTACACAGAACTTTTTCTGACAGCCGCATGCAGAGTCACTAGTCTCCTTCCTTGTGCTCTATCTCTCCTTCATCTTCCATCACCTAGATCTTCCCATTGGATTTGAATTACGCCCCTTCTACAGTCAGGTTTCATTAAATCTAATATGAGGAATAATTTAGCATATGCATTTTTCATAATCAAAGCTAAACAATTTAAAATCTGCACCATGGCTACCTTTTCATAAGGGAATAGAATCTCATAGAGATTAAATTTTTCAGATTTGCCAAATGAAATCGGTTCACAAAAGAGAGAGGGAATGGAGAGCTAGCCATGTGCTTGTTCTCCACCAACCCTATAAGAACACCAGAAGGATTCCTATTTTATCACACACTTTAAATATTATAATAAATATAAGGATAAGGTGAAAACCAAAAGCTCCCAGAAAGACAGATTTTACATATGCTTTGCTGGAGAAATAGATTTGAAATACTGCAGAAATCTGTGATTGTACACGGTTGAGGCACCATAGAAAATAACTGCGCCTCAGGAGATCTTTGTGTAATCAGCAAGTTTCACAACAGCACTGCGATGTGAGTTGGCAGTGATTAGGGCTCAAATAATATTTCAATAGATCAACTCTATCTTTAAACTCTTTCCTGAATGTCTCCTTTATATTCCCCAGTTATGTACCCATTTTACTTTCTAATTATCTCTCTATATATCTGCAACATCCTCTGTGATAAATTTCTTTGTTTTTCTTTTGACTTTGGTTGTTTTGTTTTGTTTTGGTTTGGTTTGGTTTTTGGTACTGAGAAACGAACTCAGGGCCTCACACTTGCCAGGGAGACATTGGGCCACTGAGGTGTATCCCCAGCCTGGGCTAGCTCAGGACTAGCCTGAGGACTCCCACCACTGTTCAACCTTCACAAGGCTCATAGTAAGTTCTTAAAACTATTAGATGAACTGAACAAACAAGTACTCGACTGTGTGCTGAAAAGCCATCACTGCAGAAGGAGTGAGGAATAGAGTCAGAATATGTGGAGGAAATCAGAGGTGTCACACAGCATTTTGTCTGAAATTGCACAGCTACTAAGAGAAGCTGGTTCTTATTTTAAAGGGGCATTAATAGCCTTGAGGATGTGGCAGAACTAACAGTAACTACTGAAAATATACTCTTATCTCAATTTTCCATGAATTTTCAAGAGAATATTGGCCTTCCTGATCACATTTCGCTGTGAATACTCAAACAAAATAAAAGTCCATTCTGAATCAAAGGGCATAACTCCATAAAAAGTTTCACATTTTGTGTAGGCACATGCTCTTAATTTTATTGCTAGCATCTTTTGGTTATAAGGATACTCAAAAGTGTAACTTGTACTTTACCTGTATTTCAGCATTTCCAACATGACTCTGGTCTATTTATCTTGTTTCTTATGCAACAAGCAAAGGGAAGATATATAATCGTAACTGGACAGTAGATATATATATAAGAACTAGATAACATAAACTTTTTAAAACATGGACAGGAAATTCAAGTAAATAAATAAGGAAAGGAAGAGTAGGAAAATGACAGGCTAAAATGACAGGCTAAAAGAATCAAGATGCTGTAGTAAACAAGAAATAAAAAAGTAAAAATAAAATGCGAAAATGTATTATTGGAAGAAAAATATGAGAGAAAATAAAAGAAAATCTCTCACAGCTGAGGTCATGTATGCTATCAATAAGTATAATCATTACTTGCACATTCCTCCCCCTTTTAATATTAAGCAATGCAGAACCACTGAATAAAATTTTAGTATTCCTAATAAACAAAATATTGGTCACTGAGAAGCCTTTAATGTGACCTAAAATATCACTGAATGCACACTGATTTGCTTATTTAAAAATGTAAAACTGAAAGCACGTGAGTAAATGACCACATTACTGAGTGGTTAAAATTGCAGGGTTTTTTTATGTGTAAAGAAACTGAGCAGAGAATTATACTAATTTATGGCATTAATTAGGGTAGGCTAAACAGCCAGAGAATAGACTTAGATAGAGGAATCTCTAAAAACACAAAACTTTTCTTTCTTGCTCACATACTAGTTCAGGGCAAGCAATTTCTTTCTTTGTGCCTCCCTTGCATGTGATGCCTCCTGATGCAGTGATGCAGGTTTCTTTCACTTGGGGAGTTTACAATCTAATAGAACTGCGTCACTTTTTACAACACCTTGAAGAAAAATAAAGTGTAGTTGTCTTAAAATCTCTGACCTGGAATTAGTTGGCATTTCTTCGGCTCACATTCCATTGGAAAGATGTAGCCACATGCACCAACATACTAAATGGAAAATGTCATTCTAGACCTTACCTTACACTATTATCTATCAGGAGCATTACCTGGCACCAATGTCCTATCCCTGTACCGAACAGAATTTCTTCAGCCGGTTTCTAGCATGGAACATTCTCTCACATTGCTTCCTACTAACTTAGCTGTTCTTTCCCAGTTGCCTTTACTACTTTCTTTGCGAGAATTTCCTTTCTTTTTTTCTTTTTTTGACCTCTCTATTTGGAATTCTCCAGATTCAGCCTTAGCCTTGTAATCTACTATCTTCTCTTTCAATAATCTTCAGGCCTTTTGTAGTTTTATGCAGGATTATGGCTTTAAAGATGATGTATGGGACCAGGGATATATATAGCTCAGTGGCACAGTGCCTGCCTGGCAAGTGCAAGGTCAGGTCATGAGTTCAATTACTGGCATCCTCCAAAAACAAAAAAAGATGTATGTGCTGAAACAAAAACAAGAAACAAGAAATAAGAAATAAAGCAAAGAAATGAGGGTATTCATTTCCCTAAAGAATCCAACTTAAACCTTTCTCAAGTGCTCCAATCACTTTTCGTAATACAGCACACTCATTCTCTTCATTGGAACATATAATGAAGAGTTCAAACACGTCACAAATTATCCACAATTTAATAGATGATTTCCCATCTTAAACCTCTTCCTTTTAGTGCCTTCACTAACTCAGTTTACAAAGACTCCATCATTCTAATTGTGAAAGTCAATACCAATATTCCTGGATAATTTCATTTTCATACCCTACATACAATTCAAAAGAATGTCCTTTGAAGTCCACCTACAAAATACACCAAATTCCATACTTTCTCATAACTTCTGCTCTTCACGACCCTACCTGATAGAGTGCAGATAAGTAACTTCTTAAATAGTCTTACTGTACCTTAGTGATTCCCAGCAGTCTTAATGTAACAACCAGGGGTAACCTTCTAAACAGTGTAAAATTTAACTGAGATCATATCAGCTGCAGCACATTTAAATGTCTCCATTTCACTTAGCATACTAGGAAAGTTATTTCCAGTGGAACAGAAGGCCCTGCTAAAGCCTGACGTCTATTACTTCTGTGTTCATTTGCTAATCCTCTGTTCTCCCTCTTGGACTCCCAAATTTGCCCTCTCAGAGGGTCTTCCTGTCACCTTGTATCATGTGATCATAAATGAGAAGTGGAAATATGTTCTTCTAGGAAGCTGTACTGCTGCCACAATTCCGTGCTGCTGGTACAAGTTTGGCGGCAAGAACATAGATTTAAGGTTTGAACACTCCAGGGCATTTAAGGCAAAGATCATTGCTTTGGCAATAAATTTCTCTCAAAATCTTTGTAGTTCTATGAAATGTTTTACTTCTAGTATGTTCTTCATGATAATGGCAGAACAGATTTCCTTAAATATACATATTACTGCCATTTGCTTTTATTTCTGTTATCACTGTTTTAGTTGTTTGTTTGTTATTTTCTTTTGAGCCTAATCTGTTAATGGTTCTCTTTCTAAAATTAATAGTGGCTACAAAAGAAACCAAGTAAAATAATGAGGTTTTGCTTTTCCAACTGTAATGTCCCCATCTTTTTGGATGATTTTTTTCTTTGCACATCTATTGATCTCAACTCTGTCTCCTACAGTATCTTGCCAAAAGCTAGAAGCAGCAGTTAAAAGACAGTGACCTTCCAGAGGTTCTTTTTAAACATTTCCTATCAATCTAAAAGTCCAAAATATGCTTTGCCTTCTAAATTTTCTCATATTCTGATTTTATCAAATGTTTATCACTGTGTGACACCACTCTCTTGCTTTCCAAACTTCATTTTTCCCCCAAAATACCACCAACTAAAGCAGTTTCATAACTTTTAATTTTATGGCCACCCTCTCTCTTCCAGTATAAATGCCTGAATTCTTTTTAGCTTCATAAGCCATCAAAAAGAGTATAGGCTGACTTCCTCTTCATACACAAGGCAGGCTGAGTATCCTAAGTAGCCAGTCTCCAAGTATTAATTCAAAAGCATTGATACTTTGTTTCTACCCTACCACACTTAGGAACTCATGTTCATGTGTTTCTAGCAGCCAGAAGAGAAGAAAGTACAAAGAAGACACATCCTCTCTCTCTCTTAGGGAGATCTGAACTCAAAATAATATCCACTCAGTTTTCTCACATAAAACTCTACAGAATATAGTCTACAATTTCTGCAAAGGAAGCTGAGAAACATCTATCAGTGCCCAGTTTCATAGGCAATTAGACATGATTGCCACCATTACTAATTAGAATCTTGATTTTTGCAAAGTAAGAGTATCGGAAATCAAATGTCTCACTGTATATGCCTGTACTAATTATAGTCAAAGTAGGCATAATATAAATTATAATTTTGTAAGATGAAAAATACATTAACTACCAACTGATGAAAATAGCAACAAAAGAACATTCTATGTTTAGATTTTCCATTACTAGTTTTTCTAGGAGAAACGTAATTAACAAAAACATTGAATTACCTCTTAAACTAACCCCTAAACTATGATAGTAATTGGAAACTAGGGATAAAGTCTTAATTATAATAACAAATTCAGAACAAAAATAATAAAAAATATTTTAAGGCATGGATCTTCCTTTTTTGGAATACGTTTAGGTATTTCTAATAAAGTTAGTAGAAAATTTCATGCTTCATAAGACTCCTAAAATTGGTTTTACGACATGTATTTCTAAATGTGAAAATTTAAGATAGATTAAATAATATTATCTGTGTAGTTTAAAAATTATGTTTGGTAAAAGGTGAGTCAGTGTGAGACATAAAAGAATTCAAGATTAGATTCTTTTAGTCCTATGCACAGAAGAAATGTTCCTTCAGACGAAAACGGAAAACAGATAAGTGTGATGAATTTTGTCATTGCTAAATAGAATTTTAGGTAGGATTCTCATCTATAAAGGATCCACGGTGAAAATGTTCATATCTTCAAAACTGGATCTTTTAATGGAGGAAATGATGAAGCCATAATCACATCAGGGGATCCATTCTGTATTGAAGTTTACAGGTTCATCTAACTTCATTAAGTTTTTGCCCCTTGTTATTGCTGAAACCGAAAGATGGCAGGTGAATGTAGAAATTAATCCATTAGAGTGAACATGTTTCCATTTCAAAGTATGTTAATTTTCTTTCTACTTTGTCAGCTTTAATTTGTCACTGAACCTAAAATGGGATAATTGTGCCAGTATTTAAGTTCTTATACATAGCCCAGGCTTTGCCTAGTTCTATAACATCACATGCAGATTCCATTGACACTGCTTAATGTATTACAAGGTAACATGTGTTGAGACTTGGCTCTCAACATGTCAAATTAAATCAAAATATAAATTAATTCAACATCAACTCCATGTTGATATTTGTTCATTATGCTCTAAATAGATTGTCTGTGGAACCCCTGCAATTTGACCTAAAATTATATAAAGTACTGTTACTATAGGAGCATTACTACTCTTTAGACCTTGTATGTTTAATATTTCAAACAAGAGGGTACCATAATGCTTTATGTGGTAAGGAGGGATTCACAGCTATGGAGAAATAAACACACTAATTAAGAGCAGAGCTAACTTCAAAAATTCTACTCTCTGTAAATTAATTTGGAGCAGCCAAGATGAAAGTAAAAAACATTTGAGAAATTAAAGCTAAAAATTTTAATACTCAAAATGTCTCTTTTCTTATTTAACAAAGGCATTGTTCTACTGATTTAAAAAATTACTCAGGACTTTTTTAGCAGTCATATCTTAGTGTAAATGTTACACAGATGAAGATTATTTAAATGATAATCAGGAAAAGAAGGACTGGAAGAAGAGCTATGATAAGATCTGTTTTAAATGTCACTTTAGAGAATCAAAAACTAAGTATTGGGTGAGAATAAGAGCAAATAAATTTCAGTATTTCTTCATCCTAAACTTACACCCTGTTCTTTCTATAATGTCATCCATCTTATTCAACCATACATTGAGGATGATGTAATAATTATTTATCACTAAATGATATTTTTCATAACACAAAATGCCAAGACATTCCACAAATTTAGGATGAAAATAATCTACTTAATATTTAACAGAAAAATATCCTAGAAAACACTTGCAAAGTGTTATGTAGTATATAAATATTTTAGGATATTTTGGTAAAAATTTATAACTTTGTTATAATTGTGTAATATGTTCTGTTTGTATCAGGTATAACCAAATGCTAAATACCTATTATGCTTTTGAGCAGATTTTAACTTTTTCAACCAAATATCCAAATTGTACAAACTAATTAACTTTATCTTTTTATAGCTATTACAATATATTAGTACATTTTATTCACACTGATGTTATTGTCAAAAAGAAAACAGGGACAGTATAGAATCTGTGCCCAAAGTCACATAAACTGAAAGAACAAAAACATTCTTATGAATGATACATTATGGAAACTACTGGTGGCTAGGATGAATTCTCCTAAACTCATTTATTTGATACAATTAACTGGAAAAGTATTTTATTTGGAATACACTTAATTTTATTATTGAAATCATCTTATTTTTATTCTTTTGTGTGTTTGCAGTTAATTATATGATTTGAGAAAAGGAATGTGGAAATGATCATTATACATGTTTGTTTCTACTTTTAACTGTAAGGATCATCAGATTTTTGAAATCCTAGCAAATGCTATTATTTTTTATAAACTTTCCTGTGACTATAAGACCAAAGAAACAAACTTAATATTTACACTTTGATATTCAAAAAGATTAATTTCTAAAGGGAGAGGAGAGTTAACACTCATATCCATGTTAATAATACCTTCGAAGAATTTGATTGTTTTTCCAGTCATACCGACATACATGCAATTTTTATTGTAACCATATTTAATTCCAAATTTTTATTTACTCATCTTAAACATGGTATTTTATTCATAGAACAAAATACAATCTTATCATAGAAAATTTAAGACTAAAACATAAAAAATAGAAATCACCCAGAGTTAACTATTACTATTTTGGTATATTTATTTGCAGTCACAGTATACTTTTGTATGACAGTTTTAAAAATAAATAGTATGACAGTATTTTCTGCCCTTAAAAGGAAAACACTCCCTAATTTTAAGTGCTTTAGAAAATACATGAGGAAGGCTTTAGTTTTTATTGAATACATTTTAACAAGTAGTGAGTAATCAAGTAAATGTTGATATTTTGGGAGGGGGTTCCTGGAATCAAACTCATGACTTTGTACTTGCCAGGCACGGTATATCCCCAGGCTATATCCCCAAACCCTAAATGTTCATATTATTCATAGAATTATATTTTATCAGTTTCTGTTTTATAAACTGGTTAATATGTCTTGTAAAATAAAAAGGAATTTTGGGCATAAATATAGAAGTAGAGCTAAATATAAAATTTATATTTTATGGCATCATTTATTAATAGAACAAACACTTCTATTGTTATTATTAGTTATTGTTTGGAGTATGTTTTGCCTTCACTAATTTTAATTTTCTTTGATATTGATATTTATTACTTTTCTCCCATTTAGGGAAAAACACATTTGCTTCTAGCATATTATTCTGCTAGTATATTTGTCTTGCTGCTATCTCCAGCAAAGTGAAGCTATATATAGTCTAATCACATTTACCACTTATCAATCAGTTTTAGCCAGAAAGATTGTGAACTGGCTCAAAACTTCTACTTTACTTTGAACTATACGAAGAATGTTTATAAAACATAAAGATCAAATGAAGAAATTCTTCATTTTAATGTTGTTGTAACTTCTGATCCATAAAATGATTGTATTTATTGTTTTATTTTAATTTACGTTATCTACTTATATATTTATTAACTTCTGTATTTTTTATTCATGAATCTCATCAAATTCTGTTCCTAATTATACTTTGGCTTTCTTTTGGATGGGAGGGGCTCTCATGTCATATCACCAGCAGATAATAAGAGTTTGTTCCATCTGATGTATTTCTTGGAACTGATTTTCTGTTTGCTAGCTGCATTGGCTAAAATTTGTAGAACAGTGTTGAATAACTTGGATGAACACACACATATAAGCTTAATTTAAGGAAAATATGTTCACATACGACTGTGAAGTGTGCTGATTTTCTCTTTGATGCCTTACTTCATGTTTGGTAAATGACCTATAAGTTTCTTTATTATAAATGGAAACTAAATATTTTAAATATATTTTAGGTTTATGTTAATATGTTCACATGTCTTTTTTATTCCATTAATGGAATATATTACATTAAATAATTTCTACTAAACAAGTCATGAATTCCTGCTTAAGTATATTCTTGATTATTACATATTTTGATTTTGTTTATATTTTGCTTTTAGTAGATTGCTGGGGTTTTTAAGGAATTTTGCGTTTATATCTAGTTCATTTGAAATTTCATTTTCTACCCTGAAAACTGATTTGAGTGTATATTTAAACTAAGACTCATTCAAACAGACAGTACTCCCTCTTCCCTGAGAGACTTTCTAACAGTGGGAGAAAACTGTAATATAACCCAAAAACTAATTCACCCACCTAGATTGCTAAATCTTATGTTAAGGGAATATTTTGAATTATTAACTTAAATGCTATATAATTTTTTTTTTTAAGGATAAAAGGAGGGAAACATTAACAGACATACAACATTTTACAACATATCACAAGCACACTAAATATTTTACTTTCTTCTTTAGATGGCTTTAGGACTTACTTTGGCAAGGAATGAATCTGTTACATTTAAACATTCACATTTATCTGGTGTTCAAATTTTTTCAACTTTTTATTGAAAGAAACGTATATGTATTTATGGAGTAGTATGTGACATTTTGATACATGTATATATGCTTATTGTTCAAATCAGGATAAATACAGCTAAATCTTCAAACATTCATCATTTCACCATGATGAATGTATTTAAAATCTTATATTCTGGCTTTTCAAAATATACAAGACATTATCATTGCTCATTTTATTATGCACAAGAACAACAGAACTGGGGCTGGGGATTTAGCTCAGCGGCAAAGTGCCTGCCTGGCAAGCGCAAGGTTGTGAGTTCGGTTCCTGGTACTGGAGAAAAACAAACAAACAAACAAAAAAAAAAGAACAACAGAACTTATTTCTTCATATCCCTCCCTTCCCTCTAACACCATTCTACTCTAATTTTCTGTGAGATTAATTTTCTCATAGTCCACATATGAATGAGTTGGTGCAGTGTTCTTCATTCTGTACCTGGACTATTTCACTTAATCTGATGACTATCAGATTCATCTATGTTGTAAAAAATGATGGGATTTTATCTTCTCTGTAGCTAAATAGTATTGCAACGTGTGTGCATGTCATTTCTTTAGTCAACACTTGATGAACATTTAGGTTTTTTCTATTTCTGGGTTATTGTGAATAATGCCTTAATAAATAGAGGAAAGGTGAAATCTCTTCAACCTGCCAATTTCATTTTCTTTGGATATATATCCGGGAGTGTGCAATTGAAGTATTTTATAGTAGTTCTATTTTAACTATTGTGAGGGACATACTTACTTTTTGCCACAATGCCTATGCTCACTTACACTGCTACCAGTAGTGCAAGGGTTGCTTTTACTCACATCCTCACCAATACTTTCCTTATTTCTCTTTCTTTTTTACTTTCTTTCTTTCTTTTCCTCTTTCTTTCTTTGTATTATAAAAACCACTCCCACTGCAGTGAGGTGATATCTCATTGTGATTTATTTATTTTATTTTATTTTTGTCAGTTTATTGGTATAATTTAGATATGCATAATGATCACATTCATCATAGGGAATTTGTACCTATACATGATGTATCTTGATTTCCTCTTTTTTTCCCCAACCCCTCCCCTCCCTTCAACCGTGCTTGCTCTTCTTATTTACAAAGCTTTGTTTCTATTTTATCCTTCTTTACCATTTTCCATTCGTTCCTTTCTCCCTTTCCCCTCTAGTTCCTCTTTCCTTTTAAACAATTTCTTCCTGTTCCACAATATATACTGTACATTTTTGTCCTTATTTACTCCCTCACTTTCTTGCACTAGGGAGACAATGTGCTATTTACCCTTGTGTGTTCTACTTATTTCACTCAAGAGTATGATCTCAGTGTGCACCCATTTACCTAGAAATGTCTCAAGTTATCCTTCTTTATGGCTGAGCAGTACTTCATTGTATATAATTTTAAAACCCACATCTTTTTTAACCATTCTTCAGTTGATGGACATTTGGGTTGTTTCCAACATTTAGCTATTACAAACTGCTACTGTAAACACATGTGTGTTTATATCACTGTGGTATGATGCTTTTAGTTCTTCCAGGAAGGTACCCAGAACAGGAATAGCTGGGTCAAATGGGACTGCTAATCCTACTTTTTTGAGGAATTTCCACACTGATTTCAACAGTGGTTGCACCAGCCCACATCCCCCAAACAGTGAAGGGGCTTTGGGGAAGGAACTCACTGGGATTCAGCTTCACATTTTCCTGATAGTGATACTAAGCATTGTTTCATATCCTGTTGGCATTTGTAAGTTTTCCTTTGGGTTGTGCTTTTATTCATAGTGTGTATTTAGTTCTTTATATTTGTATAGTTTTTTTTTCCCTTTTTATCTTTTTACAAATTTTAACATTTTTCTCTTGTTTATTATTTTCCTTCATTAATTTAAGCTAGTCACATATTTTTTAATAGTTGTTTCAAAAAAAGGAACTTTTAGTTCCGCGTGTTCATTTTATAAGATGTCTTTTTTTGGGGGGGTCTTATTAAAAACCACAATTTTGCTTATTAATTTTATTCTTCATTATTTTATCTTAGGTATTTTTTCTTACCTATTAAATGAATTGCTCATTAAATCTCAACCTTTCTTTTATTATTTGAATATTGAAGGTTACAGTTCTTTCAAGCAGTGTTTTAGGAGCATGACATATATTTGCATGTGGTACTTAAACTATTTTACATTTTAATATTTTAATATGAATTATTATGTAATTATAATTATATTTCTTAAAGTATGAGTCATTTAAAAGTGCTTCTTTTCTTGTATTCAGACATTCCATTATTGTTTTTAAGTAATACATTTTTATTCAAGAAATCCGGAATGTTCTGAACCTCCCTTAATGGCTTTTAAATGTATGCTCAATTTTAATGTAAATTTCCATGTACGACTAAAACAAATGAGAAGTCTACAGATTTCAGCTAATTTTTTATTATATGGCTATTTTAAGCAAAATATCTGTGGAGAAATAATAAACTAATTTCTTTCTTGTTTAATTCATTACATCTTCACTGTGTTAAATTTCAAGAAAAATAATTCTAATTAATGTAAACATGAAGTGATAATACAAAATTAAATAAATAAAATTCTACATAATTTTTCTATGATTTCAATTTTAATGACTGAATAATTATACATGATATAAAAGATGAATCCCTATGATATAATCTGTTAAAATTTTCTTATCATTTTTATTCTCTGCATTTGAAAGTTATTTTATGTTTCAATTTGACCCAAAATAACAACTTTCTGTGAAGGGAAAATATATTTCATACATCGAAGAGATTAGATGATATTCAAAATATTTACCATTGCCAATCAAATGTCTTTACAGCAAGTGCTGGTGACTGGTGACTAATTTGGAAAATGACTACAAGATTCTACTTGAAACACAAATCAAAAGCAAATCTGATATCTGCAATCTATATCAAATTTTCTGTAAGTTCATTTGCTTTCTAGGCACTTTTTTCAATTTTTATTTTTCATTTGCAGTATATATGATTACATTCCTCATGGGGATGGGTATGTGTGCATTACACATCTTAATTCTTTTTCATCCCTTTTCCTATACCTCCCTCCCCCTCTCCATCTCTCAATCCTCTTATTACATAAGTGAGTTGATGTATGTGAACTGTATATAAAAAACAAGACATGCCAGTTCACCTCAAGCATATGTTATTATTCAAGACAAACAGGAAAACTACAAATAACCAGAATGATTATAAAAATGGTTCTTGCTCCTTTAGTTATTGGTGAATACTGGGGTTCACTATGATATTTGAACTATTCATACCAGTTATTCTGATGACACTGACTTTCAGTTTATTGATCAGTAGGACAGAAAACTGTAATCAGTGTTCAAACGGATCATCTGTCACTGTGTGAAAATTTATCAAATTTCCAGAAATTCCATTTCAATTTTTTTTTTAATTTTAAAGAGAGGAAAAAACAGTAAAACTGATACAGAATTTCAAAACAAGATGATAGGAAATTAATTATGGTTGTTGTATTGCATATCGCTATCTGAGATGAACACACACTTCTCAGTTGAAAACACACAAATGACAAATGGTCATATGAAAAAATGTTCAACATCATTGGTCATTTGAGAAACACAAATTAAACAATACTGAGATTTCATCTTACTCAAGAAAGAATGGCTATCATCTAGAAATCAACCAATAACTGGTGCTGGAACAACTGCAGCAAGGGGGAAGCCCTTCTCCACTGTTGGTGGAGTATGCTGTGTTCTTTGGTTGTCTCTTGTTTGTCAGCTCACTTATTGCTTGGATGATTTTATTGCCTTCTGCCTTCCACAAACTCTTTTTCCTCTGCAATTCTTCTCTGCCATCTCATCCTGCCTTGGAACCAGCCAACTGTGGATGGAAACCTCTACAAACTGTGAGTCAAAATAAACCTTTCCTTCTTCAACTTTGAGTGCTGGGCATTTTGTCTCAGCAACAAGAACAGTAACTAAGACATGATCATATAAAGATACAGCCATTATTAACTTTTTGGTTTTTTTTTTCTGTGTTCCTTTGCTGCTCAATTCTGTCATGTGTAGATTTATTTTTGAATGGTTAATATTCCATTCAGTTAGTAAAGTTATGTCCTCTGCTCTTTAGCTTTAAATTGATTTCAAAATTTAAAATGTATTGGTAAGACTTTTATGAGTATTAAAAATATCAATGATTGCAACCTTGAAAATTATAATTTAATTGTCAAAATATTTTATTTTTCTTGCAGTTACAAATTGCCTCTAATAAAACATAATATTATTCCTTTTCCATGTACACTCTATGTTCACATTATATCATTATACTATCTAAATCAGTATAGCTCATCTCACAGTGCAATTGCTCTTTATGCCCCATTCCTGATATTCAAACCTGTATACTTCATTCTGTATTTTTTACATTTAATTACTTATTTAAATCTACTTTCTAATTTTTATTTATTCCCTTCTTTGCCAAAGTCACATGTTAGCATAAAATACATGATAAATCCATTATGATTACTTAAATGTCTAAGAAGCATTTCATTTTCATTTCATTCTATCTTGATTGATATTTTTGGTAGACATAGAATTATCAGTAGAATGTTGATTGATATTTTTGGTAGACATAGAATTATCAGTAGGATGTTGAAAACCATTGAGGATATTGTCCTCTTAAATCTGGCAGTGTTTCTAAAACTTTATAGCCAATCCTATTTCTTTCTTTCTTTTTTTTTTTTTTTTTGATAATTTATCTTATTTCTAAATTGCTTTGTCTTCAATTTGCAAGTTTTAAGAACTTCTTTTTAGCTGTGATGGTCCCACTTTTTACGGCGTGGTGAACAGGTATGCATTGTACATAGGTCTTTTAATACAAAGTATTCTATCCTTCCCTTGGGGAATTTCCCTGCATTATTTCCTGTTATGTTTTCTCTATCATCTATTCCTCAATTTCCAAGTAGATAAATGTTTGAGCTCCTGCTTTTAACATTTTCAATTTTAAAATACTACTTCTTGGATTTCATTATCTTCTGTCTGAATATTTCTTTATTTTGCAACAACTTTGTGAAATTTTCAATTTTATAATCATGTCAAACATTTAAAATCATTGTTTCCTATGTTCTAATCATTTCATCTTTTAACATATTTTTGTTTTGCTGTTTGTGAACGTACTGTTACAAACAGGTTTTAGACTTTCTTTAACATTTCTTTGGTTCCTAAATCATCACTGCTATATCAGTGTACTTGAACCCGCTGCATTATTTTATGTTACAAATTTTGTTAAAAACCTGGCCTTATTTAGTCTACACAGGAGACAATAAAGAACTGACTATAGGGCTGGGGATTTAGCTCAGTGGCAAAACGCCTGTCTGGCAAGCACAAGGTCGTGAGTTTGATACCTGGTACCGGAAGAAAAACAAACAAACAAACAAAAAAAAAGAACTGACTATAACTTCTAAGTATTGTGCAAGGCTGGTCAATTATTGCTCTCAGGAGGATGGAAATCTTATACTTTTTAACCTGGAAATCCAAATATTTTGAAGTTTCCATGTCCATAGTAATTAACTTATATCTTATCAGAGAGTGCCTTCAGCTACTTTAGAGAAGAGCAAGAGCTGTTAAAAATCTGCAGTGAAGAAAGGTGACTAGTCAACCATTCGGCTTATTGATTTGTAATTAATCTTCTTCCTTTAATCCCACTATTTAGTTGGCATGTCAAACACCCAAACTGACCCTCACCAAGATACACAGAACCTGTGACCCCATTGGCTGCAACCTCCCATTTAACCTAACCTGTTATCCTGACTTTACTTGTGGCAGTTCTTCAATTTACCTTTAGTATATCTAAACAGTGATTTTTTTTTTCTGTGATCATCAAATCATTTTATTCAGCATTGAAATATAAATCTATTTATTCCATTTATGTCATTTCAATGTTATCTTTTGAGGAAAGAAATTTTATCGGCTATAAGAGAGTGAGTCCACCTCAGTGCTTCCTCTATCCCCTCTGAGACACGAGGTCTGCTACAGGAATGTGAGTCTGCACTCTGCACTTCCTCCATTCTCTGTGGGACAGCAGTGCCTGCTGGAGGAGAATGAGTCTTCACTCTGTGCTTCCTCCATTTTCTCAGGGACTGTGGGGTCTTTGAAAGAAGTGAAAGGACACACGCTTTTGTTAAGTAGATCAACAGGAACCCCAAGACCTGAGACACAGGACAACTGCTGTATCCCAGGTGCACAGGCACACATACGACCTTGGAGGGCAGAGTAATTGGTGAGACCACCAACATGGAAGAATCTGAAGCAGCAGTGAGGAGCCAGGGGTTAGACTCCAGAGAACTCTGCCAGCAGAAGTTCAGTCCCAGGTCCCACACGCAGGGGCCAACATGAGCTTCATAACTAATACATTTCTGGGATTAAACATGGACACTGTCACAGAATTGTAAACACCAGAGGTATTTTAGCACTTTCACTTTCCCTTGTTTGTATGCTTGGCTATGCCTCTCCTGTCTGGTTGGATGTCATCTTGTTTTCTTCTGTATCTGGTACTTATTTTTGTATTTGGGTTTTTTTTTTTTCCTTTTGTTCTCTGCTCCCTTTCTGTCCTCTCCTTTTTCTTTCTTTCTTCTATCCTGTTCATTTTAGTTCTCTTTCTCTTTTCCCCTTATTTTTTTCAATGTTTAGGTTTCTTACTTTTTTTTCCTTCTCTTGTATAGACCCACTTTCTCTTTTTCTCAACTACTTCTTCAGTTTAAACTTACAAAGGAGTAAACATTGTCTCTACCCTTTCTTACTATTCCTTTAAATTATACTTTATTCTTTCCCTCCTGTGTTCTCTAGTTTCCCATAATTTGGGAGATTATCCTTTAATCTCCAGTCCTGAATCTACTATATTGATTTCACTCATCACTGTAGCTCATCCCCTAACCATTTTAACCCCCCTTCCCCCAAAAGAAGGGAAAAATCACTTGATTAAGGTAAAAATAATTGCATACAAGTGCACAGTATATGTTTGATTTTTTTTTGTTACATAATTTTACAGTTTATGCCTGTACTCTGAGGTCACATGTTAATGGTTACCACAGTTTATCAGTAGGTAAGCCACACTTGAAATGATTGTTATTACTAACCATAGTACTTTAGCCAGGATGTCATATATGTTATAAACAGTTTTTCTCCCCATATGATATCACTTTGACTATATGAAGTTGTAATCACCACCACAGCCCAGTAACAAAGGATTGGAAGCTGAGTCAAATAGTAGTCTTGCATCTTTTACAAATTGGAAAGCTAGAGCTTTGGGATAGTTATAAGAAACCACCTACACCTAGAAGACATACCTGAAGAACACACATTCTCCAAGGAAACTTAAATACTAGTGATAAAGCTGTATATCACAAAGAAACTGGCAAGTATCAACATAGGAAACAAAATATAAAACAGAAAACAGAAAATAACAAGACACAGACGCAAAATGAAACCTCAAACTCCAGCCCATTGAAGAAAAGCCCTGAACTCAAGGAAATATATGAAATTGGAAATTGAATGCTGGAACTTTCTGAAATGATTGAAGCAGAAGTGAAAAAAACAAGTGGAAAAGACTATGAAGAAAATAATCTCTCAGGTACAGAAAGAAATGATGCTTAAAACTAAAGATATTAGAGAAGACACAGATAAAAGAAAAAATGAGCTTGGAAAAATGATGGAAACAAATAATGCCCAGCATAGAAAAGAAATGGAATCCATGAAACAGATCCAAACAGAAATCCAAGAGATTAGAAACACCGTTGAAGTATATGCAACAAGTTGAACAAAGGCGAGGATAGGATTTCAGATCTTGAAGGCAGAGCTATACAGAGTGATAATGAAAAGAAAGATATCCTAAAACTACCAAGAGACCATGAAAAATAAATACAATAGCTACAACATGAACCAAAGAAGGGTTATATAATATTGATTGGAGTCAATGAGAAAGGTGGCTACAGCACAAATGAAATAAAAAATTCTTCACAGAAATAATGGCAGAAAACTTCCCCAAGTGTGGAAAAAGAATTGGACATACAAATAACTGAAGCATTTAAAATTTCAAACATTCATGACCAAAATAAAACTACACCATGGCATATAATAATAAAGGTTCCAGAAATTCATCACAAAAACAGATTATTAAAAGTTGTTAGAGAAAAGAAACAGGTCACCTATAAAGAAAAGCCCATCAGAATCATGGCAGACTTCACAATGGAAATCCTCAAATCAAGAAGAGCTTAGAGTGAAGTATTTCATATCCTGAAAGCAAACAACTTCCAACCCAGATTGATGTACTCTGTAAAACTATCTTTCAAAATTAATGGGGATATTAGATCACTCATGATGGTGAACAACTGAAGAAATTTATGAACACCATACCAATGCTACAAAGAGTACTAAAAGATATTCTAGATATAGTAAAAAGTGACCACAATTCCAAGAACAACAACAGAAAAAACTACCAGACAGGACAAGCAATTAAACAGAGTGAAAAAGCAGGGAACCAACAACAGGAAAATACCACAACCAAG
Source organism: Chinchilla lanigera (assembly GCF_000276665.1). Taxonomy (NCBI): domain Eukaryota; kingdom Metazoa; phylum Chordata; class Mammalia; order Rodentia; family Chinchillidae; genus Chinchilla; species Chinchilla lanigera. The sequence goes on from NW_004955417.1 coordinate 1,903,253, forward strand.
ATAAGCCAATAGATCGCAGTTATAACCATCAATGTAAATGACCTCAATTCACCAATTAAAAGAAACAGAGTGGCAGAGTCAAGAAACAAGATCCAACAATCTGAGGTATACAAAAAGCACATTTAATGTAAAAAGAAATTCATACAATGAAAAATAGAAGGATGGAAAATAATCTTCCACACAACTGGAACCCACAAAAAAGCAGGAGTAGCTATTCCTTGGCAGACAATGTCAACTTCAAAACAAGAATGATCAAGAGGGATAAAGAATGTCATGACATACTTGTTAGGGGGAAACTTCAACAGGAGGAGATAATAATCATAAATATATATGCACCAAATACAGCAGCAGCCAGCTATATAAGACAATTACTAATAGACATGAAAAATCAAATAAGGAACACCACAATTGTAACAAGAGACCTCACTACACCATTATCACAAAGAGACAGATGAAGTAGATGAAAAATCAGCAAGTAAATAACAGAACTGGACCAAAGCTGTGAACAAATGGACTTAGTGGATGTTTTAAGACTGTTCCACCCAACATTATTAGAATACACATTCTTCTAAGCTGCACATGGAATGTTCTCTAAAATAGGCCATATACTAGCCCACAGAAAATGTTTAAGTAAATGCAAAGGAGTTGAAATTATCCCATGTATAATACATGACCATAGTGCAATGAAATTAGAAATTAATGTGAAAGAAACTGCAAAAACTCCATAAGCACATGGAAATTAAACAATACATTCCTAAACAAATCATCCTAAACAGTGCATCACAGATGAATTAAAGACAGAAATTAAATAAAATCTACAACTAAATGAGAATGCAGACACAACATACTAGAACATATGGGACATTATGAAGGCAATCCTAAGAGGGAAATTTATAGCAGTGAATTCTCACATCAGGAAATAAGAATGAGCACAAATAAACAATCTAGTTTTGCACCTCAAGTTTCTAGAAAAAGAAGAGCAAGGCAAACCCAAAGCCCACAGAAAGAAGGAAATAATAAAGATCAGAGCAGAAATTAACACAATGGACACCAAGAAAACCATACAAAGAATAGATAAATTGGAGAGTTGTCTCTTTGAAAAATATATAAAATTGATAAAACATTAGCCAACCTTATCAAAAGAAGGAAAGAAGAGACTCAAATTCATGCACTGAGGAATAATAAAGGTGAAGTCACTGCAGATCCTGTGGAAGTTCAAATCATCAATAAATACTTTGAAAATCTTTACTGTCATAGGATGGAAAACGTAGAACACATGAACAGATTCTTAGATACATGAACAAAATCGCCAAAGGTGAATCAAGAAAACACTGTATAAAAATTCTCAATAAGCCAATATTAGTTAATGAGATTGAAGATATGACTAAAAACTTACCAACAAAGAAAAGCCCAGGTCCTGAAGGATTCACTGCTGAGTTCTACAACAAATTTAGGGAACATGTAATGCCAATACTCTTCAAACTCTTTAATGAAATTGAAAGTGAAGCAATATTCCATAACTCTTTCTTGGAGGCAAGTATTATCCTGATACCAAAATCAGAGAAAGACACAACCAAAAAAGAGAACTACAGGCCAATCTCCCTAATGAGCATAGATGCAAAAATCCTCAATAAGATATCAGCAAATCAAATCATTAAGAAGATTATACACCATGAGCAGGTGAGATCCATCCCAGGAATGCAGGGGTTGTTCAACATATGCAGATCAATAAATGCAATACACCATACCAACTGAGCCAGAGACAAAAATCACGTGATCATCTCAATAGATGCAGAAAAAGTTTTAATAAAGTCCAACACTCATTCATGACAAAAACTCTGCAGAAAATTGGAATAAATCATCTTTATCTGAGTCTGATGCAAAGCATCTGCTATGGTTTGTGTCTGGAGGTCCCCCCAAAGCCTCATGCAGTCATGGGGTGGGCTTTTAGAGTTTATGATTGATCCATGATCCAATCCTGGGATTATGGTTGTGAGTGCTACATCCGCCCTGCCCTGGGGTGGATAATTTGCATATGTAAGGAAGAGAAAGAGGCTGCTTCCTGCCCCTCCTCCCTTTTTGCTCTGGTTGCTTTTGTTGTCTTCCAATGCAATCAATGGTTGTCCTCTGCCATGTGTCACTCTGCCTTGGAGCCAGCCAAGTATGGACTGAAACCTCCACAAACTGTGAGCCAAGTAAACCTTTCCATCCTTAATTTTGGGCATCAGGTATCTTGTCTCAGCAATCAGAAAAAAGTAATCAAGACAGAATTTGGTACCAGAGAAGTGGGGTCATTGCTGTGACTGTACCTGACCATGTGGTTCAAGAGCCTTTGGAAATGGCTTGTGGGAAGAGTTTGAAAAGGTTCAGAGATGTCACCTGAAAGAGAAGTGCTAGAATGCCTTTCACTCTTCTGTTTGGGAGATTCTGGTCAGAACTCGGAAGACCAGAAGGCTGATAGAAATCCTGCTGGTAAAGACTGTGTTCAGGAGGTTTCCACTGGGAAGGATTGCATTGGTTCTTGGACTCCAGATGATGTGTGTTTGGCTTGGCAGAAAGTTTGTATGCAGTTTGCTCATGTCCAGAGACTGCCTGAAACTGAGATTAAGGGCGGTGGCAGACTGATTAATCTGGCAGAAGAAATTTCAAGGTAGTCAAATGTTCAGGCTGTGGTATGGCTATTTTTTCAAGATTTTAGCCAGATTTATATTGAGAATCAAGAGCAAAGATCCTAGCAGGATGATTTAAAATGTTGTGAATTTGGCCAGAAAGGAAGCTCCAGTAAAGCTGTAGCCTGCAACGATAAAGCTGAGGAGATCTCCACTGCTGAGAAGGAAGAAAAGAATGGAAAAGATGGCCTGAGGGCATCACAAGAAGCAGTAAGTCTCCACCCTTTGCAGCCTCAAAACTACAAAGGTGAAAGACTTTGCTTTGAGGAGAAACCTACAGAGCGCCATGTTCCAGAATGGCGGCGGTGGCCACACCAGATTTCAGAATACAGTAGCATAAAGAATTTGCTCCTCAGAATTGGATTCAGAGTGCCCAGAAATCCATGCCCTCAACCCCTATGGCCAAGAGAGGGGAAAGCTTGGCTACTGCTTCAGGTGGCAGCAGACCTTGGCATCATCCACATGGCACTGGTTTTAGAATACAAGAGTTCTGAGATTAAGCGGGCTTCCACCTCCATTTCAAAAGGCCTGGCAGGCCAGGCAGTATGCCCCTGAGAGGGCAATGTGTGCAGCTGTGAGTGAGAAGCCAGAGGTGCACTGGAGACCTCAGAAGTTTGGAGAAGCCAAGAATGTGGACTGTCTGAGGAAAACTGCAAGGAGGGAGCCAAGCAGGCCCAAAAGATTCCTATCTTTTAGTCTTGCCATTCATTGTAAAAATTAATGAGAAGTAAGGGCTGTGATTGTAATAGCTTTTTTCATGCTTTTATGTTTTTTTAGATATGTTGGTAATCAGCTTAATTAATCAAAGTATTGTGTTTTAACCTTAAATTTTGGTCACCCTTTCAATATTTTGCTTTTGGTGCAGAAATGAGTGCAAAAAGAACAACTGCATATGTGTAACTGTTATATTAATGTAAATGTGAAAATATTAAAATATGTTAACTTTTCACAAATCTGCTGCTAGAGATCATGGGTTAAGGAAATATGTATGGCTATCAAATTAACCAGGGGTGGATTGTAGTGTATTGATAACTTGTGGTCAACTTATAACCCCCAGCTGAAGTGAGTAAGCATGGTGGTGGGTGTGGGAGGCCCACTGAGGACTGTTGCCAGCAGCATAAGAAGCAGACCTGGAGAAGAAGAGGGCTTTGGAGAATAAAATAGGCTGTTGGGAGCTGGTAGAAGGTGTAAGTGGCTGTTGGTTGTTTTGGAGGAGCTCGTCGTGCTGTCTTTCCTGATGAACTTGGCTGTTTTCATTCTCCAAAGAGCTCGGGACCTCATTGGCACGAGAATGGATTTGGTTCACTTTGGGGGAGCTTTGGTTCTCATTTTGAGCATCACTTCCTGGCTCCAGAGGGGAATATGGTGCACTGCCAGTCTCCTAGAGAAGCTTCCTGCATTGACATCCATGGTGGAAACTCGGCCATCTTGATCATTGGAGGAGCTTGGGGCCTCACTGTTGCTGAGGATGGCTGTGGTACATTTTGGGGGACCTCTGGTTCTGAGCATTGCTTCCTGGCTCCAGTGCAGATCCCTCAGCCTATTAACACAGATGTTTCATCCCACTGGCACAGACCTTCCTGGATTCCACCACTGACCTTTGCGCCTTCATACTGCAAATCCATGAAACAGGCCTAATTAGATGTCATTATAGGCTCTAGGACTTCAGTTGGACTCATGGGATGCATTGTTATGAGCTCTAGGTCTTAAACTGGGCTCATGCAGGACATTATTGTGGGACCCAGGAGGCCCTGAGCTACTTTCCTTGGTCTTAATGTGTGGACAGATTTCCTGTACTCTTTTGTATACCGTCCCTTGGGTGACAATTATAAATAATCTTATAAAATATGTGTCCTATATTGTATTGTTCTCCATTGCAAAATATCCCCCAAACCAACACAGCATCTATGACAAACCAACAGCCAACATCATACTAAAATGACAAAAGCTGACAGCTTTCACTATCCCCACTAATTTTCAACATAGTTCTGGAAACACCAGCCAGCACAATTAGACAAGAGAAAGAAATAAAAGGAATAAATATAGGAAAGGAAGAAATGAAATTATCATTATTCACAGAGGACATGATACTCTACATAGAAGACCCAAAAACTCCAGCAAAAGACTCCCAGAAGAATTAAAAACATCAGCTGGGTATGGTGGTGCAGGCCTGTATTCCCAGCACTTGGGAGGCTGAGGCAGGAAGATCATTGTGAGTTCATTGCCAGCCTCGGATATAAAGTGAGCTGAAGGCCAGCCTGAACTTCATAGTGAGACCCTGTCTCAAAAAAAAAGACCAAAAAAACAAAACAAAACAAAACAAAAGAATTGAAAACATCATACCACAGCAATATATGTGTACCCTTGTTTATAGCAGCACCATTTGGAAACAAAATCTTAGAAATAATGCTAATGTCCATCACCTGAGGACTGAATAAAAAAGATGTGGTATTTTTATACAATGGCGTATTACTCAGGAGGCATCAAAATCCCTGACTTGAGTTTATCTTTTAATAAACTCAAGAATTTTAGAGGTAAATGGATATAACTAGAGACCATACTCATAAGTGAAATAAATCAGGCCCACATGTATAAACACCATACTGTCTCCCTCGTGTAAGAACCTGAAAGTGTAAATAAAATCTAAAAGGTACAGTATATATTGTGAAAGGGAAAGAAACTGCTTAAAAGGAAAGAACAACTGGGATAAGGGAAAGGAGAAAACAAAGAAAGAAACGGAAAAAAATATGTATATTTACACAAGATAGCTAAGATAATTGTATTACTAATTTCCATTTGTTTATTGAAAAGAACAGTTAATGTTTAATTATTTGATCAATCTTGTATACCTATATCTGGTAATCTGAGCAACTACTTTGAAAATAACCATATGTAATACAACATCCATTGCTAATTTCTTACCATCTTGTTTGGAAATTCTGTATCATTTTTATAGTTTTTGTGTTGTTTTGTTTTTGTCTTTGTTTTTGTTATTTTGTTTTTGTTCTTTTCTCTTTAAAAGAAAGAAAGAAATTTTAAAATGTGTATTTAGTCTCTCACTTTGATCCAGAAGTGGAAATGTACAATAATAATTTTTGAAATGTTAGAAATAAAACTGAAGATTTGGCTGACCATATTGGATAACTGAGTAGATATTTGGCTAAAACTAATTCATACCAAAATTGATCCAGAGAACCTGGAACATTATATACTGTCAAAAATATATATTTTATTTGCTAGAGGACTTAATACTCCTAGCTTTCTTCTAGAATAAGATGATCAAATTATCAGGAAAAGAATTTTACCATTTACACATATTTTAGGTATTATATCTTCCAAAAGCACTATTTCCATATGTAGCTTATATAGTTCAGCTTTACATCACCAATACAAAATATCTGACATATATATTTTAATGGAGGAAAGGTTTATTTTGTGACAAGGTTTCAGAAGTTTCAGTCCATGGTCAGCTGCCTCCAAGGCAGAAACATCGCGGTGCAGGGGCATAATAGATGAAAACAACTCAACTCATGACATTCAGGAAGGCAAGAGTAAAGGAAGAGCCAAAAAGGGGACTGAGACCAGATATAGTTCCTAAGGTCTTAAAGACCTACTTTCTCCAAAAGGTCTCATCTCTTAATAGTAGAATTGGGTATGAGCTAAGATATTGATGAGATTAGTGCCATCATAATCCAACCACCCTACCAAAAGCCCCTTAATCCCCAGTCATGTTGACAGTCAAGATTAACCAGCACATGAGACCTCCTAGAAAGACAATATGTAGCAGTTCACAGCTATTCTTTGACCTGGAATTGAAACAGCTAGAACATAGCTACTCAACGCGGAGAAAGAGAAGAGTTCCAGAAGCAAGAGAGGGCTGACAAGAAAGCTAAAAATCATGGAGAAAGATAAAGGCAATATAAAGTAAAAAAATGGTCCCAACACTAATCCTATTCCTGAGAGGTTGGGCAACTAACTCCACAAGCATATAATAAGTCCAGAGGGGACTGAGAGCCCCAGTTGATAAATAATGGACCTACATTGCTAGCCCTAGGAGAAACCTATGGTTATTAGAAGGTGTAAATACAACATGGGAATTTCCACTAAAAATGACTCCTCTCACATGACAGGCTAACACTGGAGATGCCATCAACTACAGATTCACCACATCTCAGAATAGTATCTCAGATGATATCTGCATTTGGAGAGGGGACTTATTTTATGTAAATGAACTACTCTGGAGATCCCATGTCACAGAAATTATGTATCTGGGTCTTTCGGGACTTCCTGCTGCAGTGACCAGGTGTGAGATGGCCACAACAGAGAATCCAACAGAAAGAAAGGGCTCATTTCTGACCCAGGTATGAGCAGCAGGGAGTTTGGGCTGTGGCAGTACTACTCTCTGTAATAAGATAAGAAGCCAGACCTATCATGTGTTATTATCTGATGGGCCTGGGGCTAAAAGTACCAGGATCAAGTCCAGTGGATTATTTGGTTACCCTCACTGGCCTATCCACCACAGAACTCAATGGTTTGCTTGCTTTGTCCACTGATCAACATTTTTGAAAATACACCTCCAGTTAGATGTTCACCAGGGTTCCAGATGCATGAACAAGAGGGTTCTGGAGCAAGTGAGGCATCTTTCCAACCTACCAGCTACAGATATTTGGGGATAGTAGTGAAATAGTGTGTACTCCAAATGTGAATTCCTAATTCCATAAAATGAGCAATATTTAACATAAGGAGATAACACAGATCCCTATTCAATAATAGCGGGTGACTGGAATATTCTACTTGCATCCATACATAAGTCATCATGGCAAAAATCAGCAAAGAAATATAAGAGTTAAGCTACATCAAAGACCAAATGGTCAAAACAGACATCTACAAAACAGTCTATTCAAAACCTATCGAGTACCCATTCTTCTCAGCAGCTCATGAAACATCCTCCAAAATACATTACATTTCAGGGCCTAAAGCAAATCTGACCAAATATAATAGTAAAATGATTTCTTGCATCTTACCAAATCTTAACAGAATCAAACTAGAAATCAACAAGAGGAAATACAAAAATTATACAAACATTCGGAGATTGAAGAATTCACTATTGAATAACGAGTAGTTCATTGAATATGTCAAAGAGAAAGTTTTTAAATTCCTAGAATCAAATGAAAATAGAAGTACAACACACCAGAATCTGTGGGATACAACAAAAATAGTAAGAGGGAAATTGATAGCTATGAGTGCCTATGTCAAAAAGCAGAGAGATCTCAGTCAAATAACCTCATGATGCGTTTGAAACCCTTAGAAAAACAGGAATAGAACAAGCCCAAATTTAACAGACAGAAAGAAATAATAAACAGCAAATTAATAAAATGAGAGTAAAAAAAATTACAAGATAAATGAAACAGTAATTTATTTGAAAAAAATGAAGATAAATAAGATCAACAAACAGCCAAGGTAATCAAAATAAATGTAGAAGACCTAGATGAATACAATTAGACATAAAAATCAGTGTTAGGCCAGATATCACTGAGACCCAGAGGATCATATGGGGACTCTTTGCAAACCTATATTCTACTTAATTAGAGAATCTACAACAAATGTATAAATATATAAACACACATGGCTTGGCAAAACTGAACCAAGAATATATAAAACAAAACAAGATAGACTGATAACCAAGAAGGACATTGAAGCAGTAATAAAAAGTCTCCCAAGAAAGAAGAGCCAAGAAACAGATGAGTTTAGCGACCATTAAGAATGATTAATAAAACTCTTTAAATTATCCCATGAAACAGAAAGAACATTTTCCATACTTATTCTATGAAGACAACATCACCTTGATACCAAAATGAGAAAATACCAAAAAAAAAAAAAAAAAAAAAAAAAAAAAATTTACTAG
>NW_004955417.1:1911926-1913169 GCF_000276665.1 Chinchilla lanigera
GGCCTCAAGAACTTGCCCACATTTCCTGTACTTTTATCACATTGTTTTCTGTGGAAAAACTTCCAAGGTTATAATTAGGACATATTTCTTAGTACGTACAAGTTCCCATGTTACTTATTAGATTTCCTTGGATTAGGAATCAATTGTACCAAAATGAAAGAATTTGAAGTTGCTAGAAAAAAATTTAAAAATTAAATATATCTTCCTTCTTTCTTGTTAACGTTTCACCTGAGAACAAAAGAACTGGTTCATTCCCTCTAAATATAAAATACAAACACTATAAAGGAAAGCCACTTTCATATTATTCTTCAAGATGAGAGTCATTGTCTAACCTTTATATCAGATGAAGAAGCTGAGAAAGAACGTGATTAATAGGAATGAAATTGCAAGTAGGTCTTCTGTCAACAAAACACAAAAAAGGTATCTGTAAATCCCCCTTGTTAAAATTAGCAATCATTCATTACAAGTTAGCTTACATTTATTATGTTATTTGTTATATGTTATTTGCATTATTTTATTTGTTTATGCAATAATTCTTTTATTTCTTCCTGATAACTCTTTAGGACAAATGATTAATAAATATTTTCTTTTATTTTCTAGTTGTGTTTTCTCAATGTGCCTTTAAAAACATAAACTTTTAAATATATGTCTTAGTTGTTTGGGCTTATTTTTCTGTATCTGAGAAAGTTTTGCCTAATTCAAAGTCACAGAATTTTACTCATGTCTTTTCTTCTAAGTATTTTTACATTTTAAACTCTTAGACTTAAGTACCAGATTCAATTTGGTATAAATTTTATGCTCACTGACAGGAAGGTCCAATTTAATTCTTTTGACAGTGTATATTTTGTTGTTCAGCATTATTTTTTTATTATTTCTCCACTGAATTATTTCAGCCCTCCCTGATGAAAATCAGTTGCATTTTACCAATTATACCACAGTAAAGCTGAGGGGTAAGAATTTTAACAGAGAATAAGTGTAAAAATTGATTTCTGAATTCTCAATTCTATTTCAATGGCCTGTGTGTCTCCTTTATTTTAAAATATTTAGTTGACAAATAAGTATTGCATATATTTAAAATATGCAATGAGGTAATTTATCTGGGTGGGCTGACTAATGACTAACACCATCAAATTAACTTGTCCAAAACCACCCACGCTTTTTTGTATTAGCCAGAATTTGCTAGTGTTACAATTTACAGTTTGTACCCTTTAACCAATATCTTTGTCGTTCCCTGGTTCTGCCC
>NW_004955417.1:1913269-1923830 GCF_000276665.1 Chinchilla lanigera
CTGAAACACCCTTTTTCTGTTCTGATGACCTTTCCAAGTCAAGAGGACATCCTAAGCAGACAGCATCCATAATGCCCAGATAAGTATTATCTGAAGGTTGCTGGGAATTATACAAACTCATGAGATCTACAGGCCCCACCTTCCTGCCCTAATGGTAAGTGAGCCATTCCTTGGAATTTGGGGCATAAAACAACAAAGAAAATCAGTGACATTACTGCTATGTAGTTTAATCAATAAAATCCCCCTCCCTGCAGTGACCTAAAGCTGCTGAGGCTTCATCTACTTGCCACCAAGCTTGCTGGGTGATACTGTTGATTGGTATGTATACACTGTAACTTTTACTAGACTGGGCTATTAAGTTGTATATCCCTCATATGGAATTTTGCTAGGAAATGTTGTTGGATCCATACTGGATTCCTATGGACCCTCTCTTCCTATCTGTGTTTTCCTGTTACTTATTAATAATTGGGTTTAATAGGTCTTATTTCTCCCAAAATCCACCTCTTAGCATTTTCTTTGGTTTCTTGGAACTCCTCTGCACCAGTTTCCTGTGGACAAAATATCATAGGAGAGAGAGAGAGAGAAAGAGACAGAGAGAGACAGAGAGAGACAGAGAGACAGAGAGAAATGGATTCATAGACCAATGGAATGCAGTAAAATAGAGGTCATCCTATTCTTGACAACCAGCAGTATAGACTAGGTTTATGTAATTAATGTCTCTATACGCAACTCTCAAAATTGAGTTCTTACTTAAATTTATTCTCTCTTTCTCCTTTTATTCTATAGCTCACTATAAATTGTGGATTTGAATATGTGTTATAAAAGAGTATAAGGATTAATTATTCCTCATCACCTCTACTCCAGTTCTGTTTCTGCCTCTTTCAAATGTACATTTCACAGCTCTAAGTGCTAAACTACAAACAAATTCTTTACAAACCAGACTGTTATATGAGTCCTATTTTTGCACATACTTTCTTCTCTATATGCTCCACATACTTATCCACCTTTCCCTCCACAACTCAAAAAGCTCCTCCTTGATAAACAACTTAAAGATATGTTACAATTTGCTGTGGCTGTCCTGTGTCTCCCATGGATTTTATGTAGTTCAAGGTTTCCACCCCAGTGGTAAATATCACCTTGTGTTTAGTTTAGCCTGATTTAGAGTGATGGTGGATCTAATAATGTATTTACATTAAAATCAACTGCAGAGCTTTTAAAATTTAAATCAGTCACCATCTTCTAGGGCACAGCTCAATGTGATTTCAAAACTTCTCTGCTGATTCCAACTTACAGTGTAAAAAACTGCTGCATATTGTTCTCTTCAAATCAGTTGCTCAGATTACCAGATATAAGCATGCAAAATTGGTCAAAATAAAAAAAAATAAGGATTAATTGTTCCTTTCAATAAACCACCAGACATCAGCAGTACAGTTACCCCAGCTACTTTGATCAATCTTACATTCTTACATCTGGGAATCTGAGCAACTGATTTGAAGATAATAATATATAATATAACTGTTAATTCCTATCCTTTTGTATCCTTCTTAGTGTTTTTGTATTATTTTTATTGTTTTTGCTTTATTTTGTTTTTGTCTGTGATATGGTTATTTTGCTGTTTTTTTTTTTATTTTTTAATATTTTCTTTTTTAAAACCTGCTGCTCTGAGGCCTCAAACAGAGGAATGTATTTCATTTATCTTTGAAACTTTAGTCCCTGACTCAGGGACTGTTGCAGAGAGATTAAGATAGTTTAAAATTTTTATAATATGAGCCCTTCATATTTCATTAATCAAAAGTAAAAGACTTCAAGCTCTCAATAGCTTATCAAGGAATTCAGGTTCATATTTGAAAAATGAAATTAAGGATTATTCAGTATTGATTCACATAAGTCAAGTTATGGAGAAAACATATGAAAATAAGAATGTATCTTTCATAAATTAAGTAGGACACACGAATTGTAATTACAAGAATCTGATAGAAGTAAAGTAATATTAGAGCATGCTGTGATAACAGGATTAGTTCTATTTTTGCATCACATTGTTAAAAATAGGAGAGAAGAGACACAGGAGGAAACAAATTCCAAATAAAGTAGATCTCATCCTGAATTTAACTTTTTTTAGAGATTAACACTGCAGGTAGACAAAGGTTTTGTGAAGAAACCATTAGTAGAAAGCTTTGGATTTCTATTGCCCAGCTCCAGCTGAAAGGAAAAATACATATGAATAAACTGATGGATTGATAACTTTATTTCACACAGAAAACAGGTTGCCAGAAATAGATTGTAATTCAAAAGAATAAAAAAGGCATTTTGCTTTGTTGTTGCTGTCAGCTGCTATCCTCAAACCACCTGGGTAACAGCGATTGTCCTTAAACATTTCAGTTTGTAAAGAAAGGGTGTGGCACCCTGTTCTGAAAGAAGCCAAATTGTAGACTATCTTGTAAAAGTTAATTTATCACATTTTAAATCACATATTCTATTTTAGAAAAATCAAAATGGTATACGCACTTGGTAATTGCACTATGAATTAGTTGAGAACTTAAGACAAATAATTTGAAAACTGCTAGCAGTTTGTGAAATAATGTAACTATCATACGTGTGAATCCTTCTTTTCAAATAGTAATAATTTTTATTCTTACCAATGTCTTATCAATCACAACATGTTATGTGGTAGAAATACAAATATTTTGTCATTAAAAATAAATAAACCATCATAAGGTATATTTGCTCATTAGAACTGAGAGAGTGGCTTTGGCTCAAAACTAGTAAATAGGGCTGTGCTTTTTGACAATTACATTATAAAGTGGTAGCTTCCAGGAACTTGAAAAGACATGCCTTGGTTGTGAAATTGGCAAGGGGAAGGTAGAAGGTCTATATCTCAGATGAGCAGAGAAGATGATACAAAGGGGAGTTTTGTATTATAAATGCTCTAATAAAAGACAGGTCAAGAGCTGGTAGTCAGGGAGAAATTTGCTGAAAGCTTAATCCACATGAGAATAAAGTTTTGTCACTCTTCTTCCTACCTAAAGCAAGAAAGATCAACTATCAGCGTGCTAAAGACTTGTCACTAAGAAGGCTAATATCAATGTGAACATTTCAACAGTGTAACCTCTAGGTACAAGAAACTGCATGAGTTCAAAATCTGACCCTGTCGTGTACTATCTACAGTATTTTGGTCATCATAAAATGGGAGGTGGCTGCAGGTACAAGACAGTAGTTCTAATTAACAAATTTATTGTACTAAATAAGTCACCTGGATTATGGATAAACAAACTGAAGGTACTAGTATAGACAACCTTGAGAATAGCAATCAAGAACAAAATTCTTGCATACTAAGATGAGCTATTTAATGTATTTTTCACAAGATAGAAGACCGAAGTACAGTGTTGAAAAAGAAGCAGTATTAAAGTACAGAGAGATACAAGATCCTGGAAAGAACATAGAACCTGGAAGAAGACAGTGGTTAGTGAGAAACTACCAACTTGAAGATGGACAGGATCTTGAGGACCAGCTATGTCTGTCCATCAAACATAACTGCAGCTCTGGGAAAAAGCCTCACCTTAGCTTCACCCCGGCACCATCAGTAAAAACCAGCTATATGCAACAGCCTTGTGAGCAGGACACTTCAGTGAAATCAATGGGGTATTGGAACAAAAACAGCCATGTTATGTAACAGAGAAAAGAGAATTCAGTAGAAGCAGGAATTTGGAAGCATAGTTGCTTGCTCTCCAAAAGAGCTGCACTCTGACCCTCTTCAGAAATATCAGAGAATGAAAAGTACACAAAGTCAAGGCAAGGCAGTAAAGCTGAATATCAACTGAAAAGTGACATTGAAGAGATGCTCGGGCAATTGCCATTGGGTTATATGGAGATAATAGCAGTAATCTGCCAAGTAGGGTATATATGTAAATGCCCATTGTCCAGTAATAACAACCTATTATTGTTATTATCAGCCATTATGTTTTTAAATAGGAAGAACAGCAAAATGCATTAATAATCTACTGGGTAAAGATTGTGAATGTAATTTCTTCAAGTAAAATCAAAGTAGGTTTTCTATACATTTGTATAAATACACCTTTTTTATTTTACAGAGATTAATAAAAAAAGAACAGTAGCAAAATACCAACAACATAGACAAAAACAAAATAAACAAAAGCAATACAAATGATACAGAGTTTCAGAACAAAATGATAGGAATTAACAGTGGCTCTTTAGACAACCAGATGCAAGAATGCAAGATTGATCAAACCATTAAAGAGTTGTGGTATTTTTCTGCAATGGAGTATTATTTCACTATAAAAAATATAAATGAGGCTTTTATAGGTAAATGGGTGCAACTGGAGACCATATTCATAAGTGAAATAAATTAGAGCCACATGTGTAAACATCATATTGTCTCCCTAGTATAAGAACCTGAAAGAGTAAATAAAACCTGAAACATACAATAAATATTATGAAAGGATAAGAAATTCCTCAAAGCACGGAACAACTCGGATAAGGGAAAGGAGAAAAAGAAAGTAAGAAGGAAGGGAAAAAAAAGTATATAAATATACACTTTCATAAGATCAGAATTTTAACTGTACATAATGAATAATGCCTACCTTGGCAAGTATATGTCAAAGTAGATTCTGTATTCTCAGTTTTTGAGTGGTTATCATATGTATAATATGTTTTAACCAGTCACCAAAATTGAAGATATATATTTCCTAGGTCCATCTCCTACTCCATGCCACTAAAATTTTAACTCTTGATTTTGAAGCTATTTTTAGCATCTCCTAAAATGTGCAAGGAGTACAATTCACTTATTTAGTTACAATAAGCAGTATGAGTACATATAAATGCGATTTTGCATTCAACTATCATTGAGAAGCAGCTGTAATTAGTGAGCAGAGACAATACTTACAATTATTTGCAGTCTAGTGGAAAGCTTGTCAAACCTACGAGAGAAAATAACATATGCTATCATATGGGAAACATATATTTGTTTGGGTCTTTGTTTTGGAAAATAATACAAATTGTTACAGATTTTCTCCCAGATTCATGTACTGTTGTACTTAACTCTGTCATCTTGAGAAACAGTGAGATTTCTTAATGCTTAAGAAAAAGTTCTTTTAAAAGAGTAGATTCTTATGAATAATGTGAGTTCTTCATGGTCCATAAAAATGAGGACTAAAATCACAATTTCATCACACAAAATTTACAGTTGAGGTCATTTATAAAGGAACCATCTCAAAAAAGTTGTCATATCCACAAAGGTTTATCTAATTCAAGAAATAAATATTCAACTAATGGTTTTATCTGACAGATTGTCCTATTCATATTCTACCTATATACTATTAAACTCTGTATTGCTGAACTGCAGTAATTCTAATTTAATGATATTCATTGAACAGAATGAACACAAAGGAATCCATATTTCAATTAAATTTCACTGAATACAGGCCACAGACTTATAATACTATGTGCTGTATATCTGTACATATCTCAAGCTTTTTTTAAGTTGAAGGCCCTAACTTAATTCCTGTGATTGAAAATACAAATGACAAGTTAGATTAGAAAATAAATATCTTCCATGTAACAATGATAGAGACACACTCTCTCTCTCTCTTTCTTTTCCCCTAACAAAGTTGGTGGTTCAGACTACATTTATTTGTTAAAGATGCCATAAAATATTTTCCTCCTTCATCAGGACCTCCATCCTTTGCAGGAAAAAAAAAAAAGTTCTCTAAGCTTAACAGCATTAAAGTTAAAAACAGAATATGCTAAAGAAAGCAATAAAGGAATGCATGAAAGCCAGAAGATCTGGAAGCTAAGATCAAGTATCTCTTTCTTGAAAGAAAAAGGCAAAATAATTAAAGAGAAGATGAGCAGGAAGAAAGGAGTATAAGTTTAAGTTTAAAAATGAAGTGCATCATGTGTGCTAATGTATGGCTCAGAAAACAGGGTGGCAAGACTCCTGAATTCTTGATGCGCAGAGACAGCAAGAGGTAAATTTAGGAGAAAAGAAATGACTGTTAGCTTTAGATGATACACTCACCTAAAGGACCTCCTGACTATATGTTCACCAGGCTTTCTGGGGACATAATGTGTTAGAGTTTTGTAAAGTCTTTTGTTGACCTCATTTAAGGCCCTGTTGTTCCTCAAACAGAAAAACATGAAACAATAGCCTGCGTCGTGTGGGGTGGGAAGGAATGAGCCTTCCATTCCTCCCCGGGGATTCTAAGTGGCGCTGCTCTTTTGACTGCACCTCTCCTCAGATAGTTGATTAAGGCACTAGGCAAATCTTCAAGGGAAACAGCAGCAAGAATCCTCCATTATTTCCAAGGTGCTCTTGAATTTTTTTCTTTTGATAAAAAAGTCGTTCTTATTCAACACTAAAAATAATTATTAAACAACTTCTGTGTCCTAGGTTCTTTGAGGAGATTACAAAGATGAAAAAGACATGCACCTGGGAGTAGTTGCTGCATTCAGAGAGCTTATTATTTCGCCTTTGCTTTCTCTCTGGATTTCTCTTTTCTCCACAAAGAAAGGTGAAATCTTTGGACTGCTTCCATTTATTCAATAAATGTTCAGAATTTTCTGTTTTTCAGGTACTTTGTCAGAGCCTGGGAATGCAGCCGTAAGTTGATCCACAGGAAATTGCTTATGATATATGCTACTTACAGATTGAGCTTCAGGAAGCTAACAATGTGAAGATGCTGCAGAGAAATTAACGTTGGCAAGACTATGCTAAGTGCAACTATGGGGTAAGTACAGAGTGGTGCAGGTCATATGGAACCACCAACATAACGCATATGGAGAAGGAGAGGTAGTTAAGAAAATCTTCCTAGATTAAGTCCAAAACTATAAGTGAGAGCACCGTCCTTAGTAGAAGGAATAATAACTACAAGTATCTGGAGTTAAGTAAGAACAGGGGGAGAGTGAGTCAATGAGAGAAACTGGAAGTAGGATTTTTTACTGAAAAGTTAATCAGGAATAAGATGAGGTAGAGCATCACCTTTGAGTTAGTTTGTGATAAGATGTGTAGACTTCCTCCAAAAAACAACAGAAATATTCAGACTTATAAGCAAAAGTAATTTAAGGATTACAGTTGACATATTGATAAATTAAAATATGTAAAGGTAAAATAACTCATTCAACAAGATTTATTTTATCTCTCCCTTTTATTTTATTTTCTCTCACTGTGACAGGCACTGTGAATCAAGCACTGAGATGAGAAGATAAGGACTAATCTTTCCTATCAAGAGGTTGGTCCTCCACGTAAGTGAAGAAGTAGGAAAGGTAAATAAATATATTAAAAAACATTGAAAGTCACTGATCATTCAAGGACTACAAGTTAAAGCAACACTGATATTCTGTCTTACTCTAGAAAGAATGGTTATTATCAAGAAATCAACCAATTATAAATGCTGGCTGGGTTGTGGGGGAAAAAGGAACACTTCTCCACTGCTTGTGGGAGTGTAAACTGATGCAACCACTGTGGAAATCAATGTGAAGGTTCCCTAAAAAACTGGGACTAGAAGTCCCATTTGACCCATCTATTCCCCCCCTTGGTATCTTCCCAAAAGCATTAAAAGTACCATACCACAGCAATATATATTCACCCATGTATATAATAGCACAGTTTGTAGTAGCTAAATCTTGGAAACAATCCAAATGCCCATCAGCTGGTGAATGGATAAAAAGATTTTTTTCTTACAATGGAATATTGCTCAGCTATAAAATGGGCTAAAATTGTAGCTAAATGGATGGACTTTGAGACCATATTCTTAATTGAAATACGCTGGACACACATGTTTAAATATAACATTGGTTTTCTGATGTGAGAAACTGAAAGTATAAATAAGAACCTAAATGTATAGTAGATATTTCAAATAGGAAGAAATTGTTCAAAATGAAAGGGAAATTGGGGGTGAAAGATTACAGAAGGATAAAATGGGGAAAAACGCTATGTAAATAAGGAGGGAAAAGGTTAAAGGGAGGGGAGGGGATGGGGAAAAAAGAGGAACACAAGTATAACATGTACAGGTATAAATTCCCTGTGATGAGTGTGATCATTCTGTGTATATAAAGTGTACCAATAAACTTAATTAATAAAAAAATTAAAATACAAAGAGTATATTCTTTTAAACTGAGCAATTTAAGAGTTTTGTTCTTTGAAATGAGCTTGGGGTAGATAAAATGGTTGGGTTAGAAAATTGTGCAACAAGCAAGCTGATTTAGGAGGGGACTTGGAGAAGACTTCATGAAGAACATGGTACTTTTCAATGATGCTCAACATTCATTACGAGAAATAGAGAACAGTTATGTAAAGAAAGAAGTTGCAAGCAGGAAAAGAGCATTAATCTGGCACTGAGAGAAGAGGTTATATGCATTGGAATTAATTATTGCTGGGATAATTTCCAGTTTTGTAGGAGTGATGTAGCAGATAAAATATTGGAAAAAGTCATTACAGGTGAATTGAGACTCATTAAAATGAAACAGACTTTTGAAGATACAAGGTACATTTTAAGAAAAGAATGAAGCTTCTCAGATTTGGCTGACAAATTAGATTTATGAGGCTGTGAAGAAAAAATTTAAGTTATATACATGGATTAAAAAGAGATAATTTACAACATAATAGATTGATAATTACAGACACTGTGCTCAAGATTAAGAGGAAATCATTAGAGTCTGTTTTTTAAAAGCAGTAATCAGATTTCTACCTCTTAGGGGAAAAACTCTTTGATGGCAGAAAAATCTGTGAGCTTCTGCAAACCCACTAGTCCAAAGAAACCGCAAGTCAGTTAAGGTCAGGATAAAAGGAAGGGAAAGTTTCTTTGAATATTTAAGTTTCTTTCATATCTTTCCATGGTTTGATAGCTTTTTTCTTTTTATTTTTTTGTTTGTCTATTACTTTTTTGAGATACAGTCTGATTATGTAGCCCAGGCTGAAATGAACTCACATGATCCTCCTCCCTCAGCCTCCCAAATGCTGGGATTACAGGCCTGCGTGCACCACCACACCCAGCTTTGTTCTTTTAACACTAATATTCTATTGTCTGTACTTTTCAACACTTTTGAGATCCTATAATTGAAAAAAGTTCAGAAATTGAAAAATGGTTAGATCAATTTTTATTTTAAATTCTGTGTTTGTGTGTGTGGTTCATGTATTTCTTAAATTTTGGCTGTCCCTCATGATATTCATTTGAAAATTTTCATAAAATTTAATATATGAATAATTTAATAATTAAGACAGATACTGCTCTTCCTTGTATATTAAAAGTTAAAAGTCTAAGGGGAAAAATTATCCAGTAAATTATCTGAAGTTAAGTAGCCAGTATTTGAGGAGATTGTCATACGAATACAGATTTTTTATTTCATGACCCAACCCCTTACTCTAAATACACATATAGAGAGACGAAACCTTATTTCAGTAGTCTAAATCAAAATAATTAATATTACAATAATTTATTAATGGCCTATTCATTGGATAAATTGTAGAGAAAAGTATGAGAGTTGGAAATATCTGAAAAGCCCAAATCACAGAGAAGTCAAAGTTAGTGCCTAAGTGAAATTACAATTGCTCTGTGACTATGAAAGGGTACAATTTTCTATGCTTATGAAACCCTTATCTCTTCATTGAAAACCACCTATAAAGCAAATATTGGCATTGACCACCAATGACATTAAATGTTAAGTATAAATGTGAAAAATATTGTATATACATAAATAATTTCATAGCAATGCTTGCATCCTGTATAAAACAATCATTCTTACTTGAAAACATCTATTTCTGTAGTGTTCATCATTCACTCAAAAGGGTGAATTCATTTGTTCATTATAGGCAATTTGAAACTGAAATGGGTTTATTTAGGAAGTGATTTTCTGAAGCAAAAGTGCACACATTATGAAGACCCTTTAAAATTGCAAACTCAGAGCTGAAAGCTGAGAGTATAAGATTTTAGTGTAGGAAATGGAGAATATTCACAAGAATATGCAATTAGTCACATGTTCTACATTACATTTCACATTAAATACACCTTAGAAAATATTCTTAACAGAATTACTTAATTAACTGAGTGAGCATCATAACAATGTTGCTATAAAATGTTGCTAGAGAAGAATTTTAAAGCTATGTTTTAAATCTTTTTCAGGAATTTTTAGAATCTTTTGGAGTAATTTTCAGATATGGAGTGGTATTACTTCTCATTGATTCATTTAGTGCACAAAAATGATAGATTGATGAAATACAATTTGCTTTTATTTTCTTGGCTAAAATGTAGCTACTTTCAAATATTTTTTTAAAATTCTATTTCATTTTAAATTCTAGAAAATAATCTTAAATACTATAAAGATCCCAAGCATGATAAGAGCAAGAGAAGTTAAACGATGTGGAAAACATCTAGACAATGTTATCCCTGAGTTATAAACTCTTGTTTACTGTCAGTAACTTTTATACATCCTCATTTTGTTCTCACATATTGAATGGCCTCAAGAACTTGCCCACATTTCCTGTACTTTTATCACATTGTTTTCTGTGGAAAAACTTCCAAGGTTATAATTAGGACATATTTCTTAGTAC
>NW_004955417.1:1923930-1924545 GCF_000276665.1 Chinchilla lanigera
AGCAGTTACACAAAAGAAAGAAATAAAAAGGATACAAGTTTAAAAAGGAAATATTCACATTACTCTTATTTGTAGATGATATGATCCTACATATAAAGGTCCTAATGACTCCATCAAAAGAATTTTATAACGGATAAAAAATGTCACCAAAGTAACATGATATAAAATAAACATTAAAATTCACTCACTTTTCTATATACCAGTAGGGATCTAGCTGGAAAAGAAAACCAGGAAAAAAAAATAACGTTCATCAAACCTTCAAAAAATATATACATAGGAATGAACCTAACCAAGAAGGCAAAATACCTGTACAATAAAAAATACAAACACTGAAGAAAAAAATTGGAGAAGATAGTAGATGGCTGAATGACATCCATGTCCATTTACTGGCAAAATTAATACCAATGAAAAGATTATGACACCACAAACAATCCATAATTAAATGCAATCCTCATCAAAATTCCAATAACATTTTTCTAGAACTAAGAATAACAACCTAAAATGCATATGAACACCAAAAGACCCAGAATAGCAAAGCAATCCTAAACAAAAAGGCAAGACTGGAGGCATCATAATATACAATTTCAAATTTTACTTCAAAACCCTACATATCAT
>NW_004955417.1:1929249-1930476 GCF_000276665.1 Chinchilla lanigera
TATTAGCCAGAATTTGCTAGTGTTACAATTTACAGTTTGTACCCTTTAACCAATATCTTTGTCGTTCCCTGGTTCTGCCCCTTGCTAAAAACAATTCTACTCTATATTTCTCTGAATTCAATGTTTTTTATTTTACACATATAACTATTTGTCTTTCCATGTTTTATTTCAATAAATATAATGTCTTCTGGTTTCATCCAAGTTGTTAAAAAAAGAATGATTTCTCTTTTCATGACTGAGCAATATTCAATTACATATATGTGTATAAATATGTAGAACATTTTCTTCATTCATCTTTCAAATGATACTTATGCTACACCCATATCTTAGTTATTGTTACTAATGCTTTATTTAACATAGGGGTGCAGATATTTCTTGGTATATTGATTTCACATACTCTGACTAAGCACATAGAATTGGGATTGATAAATAATGTAGTGGTTTTATTTAAATGTTTTTAAGGATCTTCATAATATTTTCCACAAAGGCCATACTAATTTACATTCCCACCAACAGCATACACACTTTCCCTTTTTTTACATCCTCACAAGCGCTTGCTATCTCCTGTCCTTTGTTAGTAGCCAAGTTTGAGATAGTTGCTCATGGTTCCATTTGCATAGACCTGCTGAGTAGTAATATTGAATACCTTTTCACATACTTGTTTTCTCTTTATATGTCTTCATTGAAAAATATCTGTTCAATCATTTGCCCCTTTTATATAACATGGCTGATGTTTTGCTATTGAGTTGTTTGGGTTTCTTATACATTTTGTGTATTAAACTATTATTTATGTGAGAGATTTCTATTCCCTATTGGTTATTTTTAGCAACCTTGCTAGAGAGTATTTGTACATGTATGCATGGGCTTATATCTTAGCTCTTTCATTTGCTTATATGTTGATTTTATGTCAGACCTATATTGTTATTCATAATTTTCTTAGTAAGCAAATTTGAAATCAGGTAGTGTGATTCCTCTAGCATTGTTCTTTTTTCTTTAGATTCCTTTGATTCTTCTGGGTCTATTGACACTCCGATTTTGATGGGAATTACATCAACTTTGCAGATCACTTTCAGTAATAAAAACATTTTAATAATATTGATTTTCCAAATGCTTGAACATGTGATAAATATCTTCCCTTTTGTATCCTGCACAGTTTCCAATATCAGTGTTTTCAGTGTAAAGATTTTTTTTACTATCTTGGCTGTTTGTTGCTTAATTAGTTAATAG
>NW_004955417.1:1930977-1957115 GCF_000276665.1 Chinchilla lanigera
TTTGTGAATCAACATATGTTCTAATCTGGAAGATATTTCTTATGTGCTTGAGAAAAATGTTTGTTCTGTTGTTGTTGGATGGAATGTTCTATATATGACTGTTAAGTCTATTTTGCCTATGGGGTTATTCAAGTTCACTGTTGTGTTATTGATTTACTGTCTAGATGATCTATCCATCTATGAAAATGGGTCATTGAAATCTCCTACTATTGTTTTCCTGTCTGTTTTTCCCTCTAGTTCTGTAAAATATTTGATTTATATATTTAGGTGTTCCAATGTTTGATATATGTATTATATATCCACATTATCTTGAGTACTGTGCCTTTTTGGTATCAGGCTAATAAAAGTCACATAGAATGCCTTAGAAAGACTCTCTTTCTCTTCTAGTGTTTGACATATAAGTGAAGAATTGGCATAAATTAGTATTTAAATGGTTGGTAGCATGGTAACAGTTACCAGTTAAGCCAACTAGGCTTTTTTGTACTAATTTCTAATTCACTTTCCACTTGTATGGGCTTTTTGACATAGTTTTTCTTTGAATATGATTTGTTAGCTTGTGCCTTTCTAGGAATGTATTTGAGTTATTCATTGGGGGGAATCCAGTTGTTCATAGTACTACTATATCTTTTCTTTTTTTTGATACCAGATGATCCAGTTTTTACTACAATTGACCATGTTTTTTAAGTATAGGGGATACAGTGGAGCTGAAATGGCAGAGCACTTGTCTACTGTGTATGAAGCACGAGGTTTTATTCCTGAGAACCACATATACACAAGCGAAAAGCATATATTAAAAAGAAATTAAATTTTAAAACCTGTAAATGATTACTGAAGTAACCTTCAAAATTATAGTAGTAAAAATGAATTAATAAAGTATCTAAAACATATATGTATATATGTGTGTATTAATTGTGATCAAATAATACAGTGAACGTTTAGAAATTTTTACAATGTATTACAGTAAATGATACATTGTCATTAACACTGATCAAAA
Source organism: Chinchilla lanigera (assembly GCF_000276665.1). Classification (NCBI taxonomy): domain Eukaryota; kingdom Metazoa; phylum Chordata; class Mammalia; order Rodentia; family Chinchillidae; genus Chinchilla; species Chinchilla lanigera. Next base: position 1,931,972 of record NW_004955417.1, read on the forward strand.
TAATGTCCTTTGTTTTGAACCTACTCATCCCATTGTTCCACCACTTTCCAAAGCAGTTCTGATTGTCCCTTTTTGTTTGTCTTTAGTTGTGCTGTAGCCGCTGTCTTGAAAAGCTGAATTGATTCAAAATATTTACTTTCATGGTCATGTGGACACTGGGGACTCTGGTCTCTTCAGGCCAAAAGAGACTATTGTATCAGCAAATATTACGTTCACTTCTGATATGTTATTTAAATTTTGACATTTTATTTTTTACAAAAAGTATTGACCTAGAAAACTGGTAAATATAGGCATACTAAAAACCAACCAAACAAACCCAGGAAACTCTTTAATACATTTTGGGCTCATAGTGTGCTAGTTAAGTGGTTGTGTCAGCTTTAGTAAGAAAAACCCAACAAATTTGATCAGAGTAGTTCCAAGTGTGGCTGACAGGACTGACTGAAGACAGAGGACCTTCCCTAGGGTGGCTTGCCTCCTGAATGGAATAAAGGGGAAGCGAAGGGGGAAGGCTCACTCCAGTTTCTTCAGAGGAGCTCCAGTTGTCACCTTTACCTTGGACATCATCTCCTGGCTTCCAGCACAGACCCTTCAGTCTCCAACACAGACCTTTCAGCCTTCTAATGAGGGCTTGCAAGGACACTACACTGAGAGCCAAGCCTCTTACTGTATCCTCGGAGCTGCAGCACACAGGCAGTCCTCTTCCACACCTGAGACTGTGAGTGGCCACTGTAAGCCAGTCTTGTAAATTCTTATATATTTGTATGCCTTACATTAAATCTGTTTCTCTAGTAAGCACTGCATGATACAAATAACATTATTATACTGCTTGGTAAACATTTTTTTTCTCTCCTTATATGAACTACCACAAAAAATATCTAAATTGAAGCCATATCTTAAAAAATACTAGAAAATTTTTAATTTCTTCTAACAAATACTAAGAACTATTAATTTATTAGCTTATTTAGCCCTCACACAATACATAAGGAATACTTTCATTATTACCACTAAGAAGAGGTGTACTTGTGCAGACATCAAGAAAAGACGAACCGGTGTGACAACTGCAGAGCTGCACATACTTGCTTTCTAAGAGCCGGTCAAAAGCAGCTCTCTGGCTAAGCCAAAGTTAACATTGGTCAGTTAGTGGTTCAAGAGACCCACGTGTGATGTGATCAATCATTCACACTGTTAAAACTGTTAAGTGGTCAGAAATATGTTCACATATCTGCTACTTCTTTTGTTATTTCCCTCCTTTTTACAGATGACATTTCATCAAATTAATAGCAGTGGACATGCCAAACAATTATTAACTGTCATTTGAAATTCTTTAAAATAAAGTAAGACTCTTGTTTTTCTTTCTGAAATAGGAGCATCAAGGATAATGTTGGCTCATCAAACTCATCTAAGTGCCAGTCTTGCGGAATGGAGGAATACGTGTGGTTGGGGTGCCTTTGTCTCCTCTGTAACATACCGCTGGATATCAGGGCAATGAACGTAGAATGAAATATGCCTCGGAGCATATCCTTCTTATTTTATTTTATGAAAGGAGCATGGTAGGAAGCTATCTCTACTTCTTACCATGAGTCACATGTTATAGCAAACAAAGGACGGTAAAGAAGGAAGTTTTAAGGAGGGCGTGGGGGCACACGCATGTAATCCACACTTTGGAGGCTGAGGCAGGAGGACCACGACTGAGTTCAAGGCCAGTCTGAAATACATAGCAAGACCCTGTTTTAAAAAGCAAAAAAAAATTCAAAGCAAAACCAAATAAGGAAGAAGTTTTGTGTTCTCATGTTTGTTACGGTTTAGACTTAGAATGTACCCCAAAAGGCTCATTATACAGCAGCTGATTTTTTGGAGGAGACTAAGTCATGGGAGGATGTGGCTCTATTCACCAGTACACTAGTCCACTGAAGAATTAGGGACTGTGTGCTGGTAGGAGACGCACATGTGCTCTGGAGGGCTGCATCTCCCTCCTGCTCCTCCCTTCACTCTCTGCCTCACAGTTACCTTGAGCTGAGTTTGTTTTCCTCTGTCACACCTCCCACCATGCAGCTTCTACGTGGAGCCAGCCAGCTATGGACTGAACCATAAGCCAAACTCTCCTCTTTTAAGTTGCCGGAGAAGGGTATTTTGTCTCAGTAATGAAAAAAATGAATAAGATAATATTGAAAATAATTTTCAGTTTTTGGCATAGATGTCTAGTTGTTAATGAGGTTAAAGTTCTTCTAGAAGTTGACGAGCTTGTTCTGCATGCTGGAAAGCATTCTGGTACTGAAAGAGTAAATATGATTGCAGTTATCCTACTTTCTGACCTATTATCAATTGTAAGGGATTGACATCTTCAGACTTTACAGATGTACTTTCATTCTATTTATATCCAAATAAGCAGCTTTGAGATTGAAACACTGTGTGTTTTTTTTTAAAGAATAACAAGAATGAGATAATCATGTATAAAATGGAAAATATAATAGATTCTGCCTGAATAAAAATAATATAAATCTCATTACTTGTTGCATTTAAGAATATGAAAAGATACATTATGATGAAAAATGTTTATTTCTTCCCAAGCAGTCAAGTAGACAAATTAAGGAAAAACTGATTGTATCCTTAGAAATTAATCAGTGATCTATGAGAACGAGAAAGGAGAATGTGAATGATTGTTACCAGATTCTCTATAACCAAAAGGGTAGCAATTTCCTTAAATAAGATTTACAAAGTGAGCAAGCAGGAGAAAGTGTAGGAAAACAGAAGTAAACAGATTCTGCCTAGAGGACTATTAAATATGAATAAGGTATAAAAGCAGCAAACAGCCATTCAGACAAAAGACTTGCCTTTGGAATTGCACTTAATTAGGACAGAGTGTTGCCAGCTGGTCTTCCCTGTAAGGACAAAAAATAAAATAAATCAGACAACAAAAAGGTAGAATGGTTCTCTAAGTCTGTAGCTTCAGACAAAAACCTCAAGACCTGTGTTCCAGCAATGCAAGCAGCATATAAATCAGTCTAAGAAATTTCATCTTAAAGAATGAAATATCTTCAAAAATTGTCAAATTGCCAGTAAGATTTCATTAAGATAAGAACTTTTGGCAACATAACACAGTTGTTTGTAGTATTACAATGCTACCATGATTCCTCCCAAGTAGGAACACAATGACCTTAGAAGTTAAGGTTGACAACAGTGAGTGCCTTTGAAAACTTCAGGGATGGTGCTGGGCAAGCACCTACAATGCTTTAAAGAGCTTCTCTTTCTGCTCTTTCTCCTGTATCTCTCATTTGAGGCTGATTTATGTTTTACACAGAAAAGACTTGAAAGATTAATTTCATATTTATTCCACTCTAAATAGTCCTCTCAGTATTGGTTTCTGTCATCGTGCAAGGATTCCTGGGGTGGAAAAAATGCCTTACTAAATAAGCTACATTTTCTCAATTTTATATTTAAGTGGAGTTTATTCGTAATACTCTCTCTGAAGAACTATAAGAGATGTTACTTTTTCATTAGAAAAGAAATTTAGTTCATACAGTTTGGGCAGATGTACAATTTTACGTAGTGTTTTTGGAGAGGATTGTTTGTTTGTTTGTTTTGCCCCCTAAAAAAAACTTAGCCACAGAGCTAAGCTTAAAATTCAAGGAAGAACGGTCATAATGCATAAAAATTCAAGGAAAGAACAGCCTAGTGCATAAACTTAGAGCAAGCAAATCAGTTCAACAGAAAAGTAAGGTCACCTCACTCAGTAGGTTGAGTTTATTTCTACCTTGAATAAATAAATCAATCACTTCATACTGTTAATGATTGTATCTTTTGTTGCAAATAAATTTATAAAAGCCTAAATGATCAACCAAGGTAAAAAGACAGCATGACAAATTTAAGCACCTGCACAAAAGGAAAAACAATCACTTAAGCAAATATTTTTCAGGAAATGGTTCAAATTTAGTGACAGCATGTGAGCTTTGGTTGAATGCCCAAGGGCCGCAAGTTTTTGCCTTGCTGGTAAGTACATGCTGAAATCCTAGGGTAGCAACAGAAGCCAGTGACAAAATGCAAACTGGCAGAGTCCGGACATTTCACCCTTTGTTCCACTTGATTGTATAGATTTTGGATACAGGGTAATATATTTTTATTAAATACTTTCCTTGTGGAAATGGTTGTCAAAGTAAAAGTAACAGAATAAGAAATTAATAAGGAAGATGTGATTGTGCCCTCTAACAACTGTCATAGTAAACAGGCAAAGTAAAATTAAAATCTAAACAAAATGTGCCTACCTAACATAAGAGAATTTCCTCTTCAATTAAAAACGTGAAAATACGTTACCATGAACAATTTCAATTGAATTTCTATGTTGTTCAGATACCTGCTCAAATAGCTCTAATATATTATATATATATGGCCTATTATATATATCATATCAGGGCTAAAATGGTGTATTTTATATATATATATATATATATATATATAATTTAATATACATAATTTAAACTAAATTGAATAACATCCAGGTTTTTTAGTCACTCCCAAATGACAGATATTTTATATAATTTATAATAATTATAGTTAGTTTTCTGTCACGGAAAGAAGGACTTTGGATGCCGTTTGGAGGATTATTTTGGTTGTTGAGCCAGACAGGAAGCGAATTATGAGCTTTAAAAAGTGGAACTCCAGGCCTGTCACACATGATAAGAAGATGGTGTGCTGGCTTAGTAGAAGATCACATTGTGGAGTGAAACACAGATCTGGTGAAATCAATTAGCTGTCATTTACTACCATATTGTCATTTACCTAACCTGCTGTTAACCAGGATCTGTGCTATATTTAAATACTCTTAGATATTGAAAGCTTACCTTTTTCTTTAGCTTCCCTCTTGGATTATAAATTCACTATCAACACAAGAGCAGAGCAATGTGTTTTTCTCATATATACAAAGGCACAATAACATTACAAAGAACCTATTTATTATCTAGCAAATGAATCCTTGATGAACGGCAGATATATATATAATTATTTAGCTCAGTTTTCTTTCTCATTACACTATATACAGGAAATACCCTATTATATTCATTGTCATATTTCCAGTGTCTAGCATTAGGCATGGGTAAATACTGAACATTTCTGGATGAAAAATAGTTATATTGCTTGTTTTTGTGCAAAGAAGAGAAGGAAGGAAGGAAGGGAGGAAGGAAGGAAGGAATGTAGGAAGGAAGGAAATTAGAGGAGTGGGGGAGGGGAGAGGAGGGGGGGAAGAAGGGGGAAGGAAAGGGGAGGGGAGGGGCAGGGAGTGGAGGGGAGGGGAGGGAGAGAAAGAAAGGAGGAGAGAGAGGTAAAGAAGATTCACTCCTCAAAATACTAGTACATCCTTTGTGCCAGTAAAGCTTACTTGTTTAGACAAGTACGATAATACAATGCTTTTGCCTGTACAAGTGTATCTCCAGGGGAAAAACTTTAGCTACTCTTTCATGGAGATATTTAGTGGTGTAATGGTATGATCAGTAGGTGGCAAATAGAAATATGTAGCACAACTGCTCCAGGAGAGTAACTGAGGTCATTAGTCAGTTTAAGTCTTTTAAGGAAGAGGCTGGCAAAGAGAGCTCTAGCTGGAGGTGCTATTGTTGAGTCAAAGAACTAAAGAAGTTCACCACCCAGTGGTAATGAGGGTGATTAGAGGGGCCTGCCAACACAGTCTAGCAGAGGATATCGGCCCTGTTCCTAGGCTCCTGAGTCAGAACAAACCATCCTATGTCAACTTATGAGGGTAATTTTAGCTTTATGTCTCTGCCATGATCTTTCTACTGGAAGGGAAGAATTTTAAATTAGTTTTGTAGATTAAATGTCATTTAGAGTGAATTTGTGTTTGCATCCTCAGAGAATTTCTGAGAGACTAGCTTACTAAGTGGAAATAATAAGTAAATAAAATGAACAATCAAATTTCTACCCTCTAGCTAAGAATTTATATAAATGTTTCTGACCACTACTAGAAATGAAATAATTAGCCCTCTAATGGAGTACTGTGGCTCTATGGATGAGCTATAGATTAAGAATCAGTCTAATTTTAACCATATAATTCTAGTGTTAAGTATAGTACATATTAATGTTTTATAAAAGATTGCACTCTCCACTAACTAATCGACATGCTGTGAGTTATCCAGAATAAACTGTTTATACACAGATCCATAATGTGTGGACAATATAATAACATCTGCCAAATGTTATTTAAAATAAAAATTTAAGAGTTGTTAATTTAAATAATGTCTCAAATTTTCAGTATCCCAGGTTATAGTAGTTATCCTATAATTATTAGATCAAAGTTAGACTTCTTATTTTTTAAATTTTAAAATTTTAAACTTTTTAGTAGTGCATATTTATGGTACATAAAGGTCACATTCCTCACTGGGAGCTGGCATCTGTACTCACACATCTCAGCACATTTTCCATCACTTTCCTTCCCCCCTGCCTCTGTTTCCTGGTCTCCTTCCATTTGCAAAAGCTCTCTCTTCCTATTTCCTGTTATCCATCTTTTATTATGTTCTTTATTTATATTGTGGGTTTCTGAATGTCTCGTTTATCCACTTAGTGTTATGGTCTCCAGGTGCATCCATTTTCCCAGAAATGAGTTAAGTTCACCTTTGTAGCAGTGGTACTCCATTGTTTATAAATACCACATTTTCTCTATTCATTCACATGTTGATGCACATAAAGGCCACTTCCAAGATTTAGGTGCTGCTATAACCAAGAGCATGCATGCAGCACTGTAATATAAAGACCTACAAGGGAAATAGCTGGATCAAGCAGGAAATATTTTTATTGGCCATTTATACTTCTTCTGCAAAGGATGCTTTTTATTTTAGTTGGCCATGTTTAATTGACTCTTTTACACAGGTTGTCCATTTTTTTAAAAATTCTTTCTATAATCTGGGTGTGAGTCCTAGAATCTGGAATCACTGGCAAAATACTTTTCCCATTCTGAAGGTTGTCTCTTCACTCCGTTCATTGTTTCCTTTGCTGTTCAGAGTTTTTAACTTGACATAATGCCATTTGATATGATGTTACCGTATTTCTTGTGTATTTAGGGTTATGTTCAGAAAGTTCTTGCCTACAGCTCTGTCTCCAAAAGTTTTACCTATGTTATCTTATATCAGATTGCTTTTGCTTTAATATTTAGATTTTGATCCATTTTGATTTGTCATTAAAGTAATACTTATGTTTCAACAATGCCCTGAGTATTTTTGCTTTTAAAAGTTGTGTTACTTAAAAAAGATTTGAATAGGATTGATTTTGTGAGTTTAATGTTACTGGATTTGGGGGTGTTGGAGTCTCCATCTGAAGATGGTTTCTAGGTTCTTTCTGTCCTGAGGAGTTAGTCAAGACAAACACAAATGGTGGGAACGTTTGATTAAAGACAGGAAAAGAAACAAGCTCTTCAATGTGAGTTTGGGCCAAGAAGTATACCCTAAAACGTGAGAGGGCCACATGCAGCACAGAACACAGTGACGAAACTGCAATGTGGACTGTGTCATTTTATATCGCCCACTCCTCAAGCTGAAGTCAGGTCTACGCCACCCAATGGAAAACTTGCTCAAGCTCTCATGAGATATCCACGTGCAAGGCTTTGGGAACTGTTCTGCATATGTATCCTGGGATTTTGTAATTAACAGATCGCACTGAGTTCCCAGCCAGCTCTACCATGACCTAATCTTCTGTCTCATGAATATAAATGCTTATTTTAAAATATAATTGTAAATTTTAAAATACAAATCCTAAGAATTAGCCAGAAGTTTACATAGAGGAATTTTTTTATTTACTTAAACTTACAAAAGTTATAGAGCATAAAGCAATCTGGCACAAGAGAACACTAGTCTTAAAGGAAATGGGTTGGTATTATTTTCCTCTATAAAGTGTGAAATAGAATCAGTTTTCAGAATTTGCATATTTCTTTGCCACACATGTATTATAAATCCTGTAATACACTGTGCAGTTGTCCTCCCATATGTCTTCTCATCCAATTGGTGTTAAACCACAGACTATTAACAAATAAATAAAATCTGCCCTTACTATTTTCTGAAGGAATCATATTTGGTAGTTTGTTTTCTTCTATTTGCAAATCATAAAAATACAATTCCTAAAACAATCCTTGGCTGCCATTGCTTAAACCCAATGTAATACCATTCCAACTGGCTGACCATAGATAGCTCCTATTCTTATAGTTCATTATTAGTAATAAACTTCCTGACAAACTGCCCTAGTTTTAAAACAAACTACATCATACATCTGAATTCAGTGATTAAAGTGAAAATCTTGCACAACTCCACTGTACCTAGTTTAACCCCTTCATGATGAAAATGTTTATTTTATCTTATTTGAAAACATAAAGTACATCAATAGTCCTGTAAAAGCATTAGGATATACAATTTAATACATGATTTTTCCAACTGCGGTATTTTAAGGCTACCTTTCCTTCTGCCTTCCCATTTCCTCTGAAGAAATATCCAGGTTTGGCCTCATTCCAGGGCTGACACTAAAGATGCTCAAGATTAATGGTGAAAAGATGCAAGAAGGAGGCCCTGTCTGTCCCAGTGAGCACATCACACACTCATGTCTTAGCCTGGAGAATGTAATACTCCCAATGGCACATCTTGTGATAGAGCACCATAGCCATAGGCTCATTTTTCTCTTGGATATTTTCCATATTCCAGGTTCATCAAAACATCCTATAAGACAGCATATTTTAACCTCTGAAATGTTATTAAATCTGACTTCAATTTTTGTGTTATAAGTATGCATGTAATAGTCACATACTGCTATCCACTACTGAAAGTGGAAAATTGGGAAAGTTGAATGAGATGAAGGCAGATGACAGAATTTTATATTATTTTCTGAGTGGTTACTCTTTCAAAGTTTCAAAAGACTGAGTCAGTGGGGAAAGGAAATGCAGAGGAGACAGTGTAAGTTGGCCTTAGCAGGTCAGCGAAGGAGGGCCTAAGTCAGAAGCAGTCACCCATCCCAGTAGAAACACTTAAAGCAACAAAATGTCAGCATGGAATTTAGAATGAAAAGCACCTAATCTAAATCAAAAGACTCCATTGGCATATTAATTAAAACTGAGTAGTACTGTTTTCAGTACATAGTGATTGCATTCCTTATAGGGAATTGCTATATGTGCTAATGAAAATAAAAATTGAAAAAAATAGGAAATATAGAAAACACCATAAATACCAATGGAAAAATAAGGTTTGATATTTGAGTATTTTCCAGATGGAGGCTGAAGCTTCCTTTCTAGAATACCACATAGGAAAATACTTCAAATGTGCATGGAAAGTGACTAAATTTGTCCGAGGTTCTTCTTCTGGAACAGGTAAAGATGAAAACAGATTTTAGCAGGAAGTGGCATGTTTGGTGAAATTTTAAAACAAAATTAGAATCAATTGTATAGAGCTCAACTCTGAAAATAGCCAATCAAGTGACAGACAGACGTCAAGTAAGGGTATAAAGAGACCTGAATTAGAGACCACAGTTAAAGTAATTTATAATTGTGTAACTCAGCCAATTTTGTTGACCAAAGTTTACTGCCGTGGACAGATGACAAGCCTATTTCATTTATTATGATTTTATGGACTTGAAAGTAATGGTTAGCCTGATGACAGGTATTTAACACATGTTCCTTAGATAGAAATTATCAAAATGGGATAGATTGGTGCAGAATTAGAAATATAAGCAAAAATTGGGAATACGTATAATGACAAGGTTAGTTTTTCTAAAACAAAATGATAGGGGCATGATTTCAATTCACTCTAAATCCTATTGGATATGGCATTACCCATCAGCTTTTCTCAAGAACTGTTTTCCTATTCTTCCTTGGCATTAATCATCCTTCCTTATATTCATTTCAATACGATTCCCCAGAAATGGTCATAAGATAATTTTAGTCGTTTTTGACATGTACACTTTTCCTGGAATCACATGTCTTTTATCAGCATTAATGCAACTGTATTTGGTGGACTAAGTAATTAGCTTGGAGGTAGATTCAAATCTCACAATGTTTGAATTGTATTTATCAGCCTACATTCAGTTATATAACAGCCACATGACTGACTAATGAGGCTTGAGCAGAACTGTTTTATGTCATTCATGTCATATCTTTAGAATTAGAGACCAGGCCTGCAGGGGTTAAGGTAGAGTGTCAACTTGATTTACATTCCCACTAGGGAGCAATCCTCTTTGGGTCTGCTGAGTCATGGGGACATGGCATTGGGATCAATGTCTGGCCCCTCACCACTTCCTTTCTGGCATCATTCCCCTGCTGTGCTTCCTGGCTGCCATGAACTAAGCATTTTGGTCCACTACCTCCTTCTGCCATGATATTCCTGCCTGGGAACCAGCCGGTCATGGATTAAAACCCTGAATCTCTGAACTGAATTAAATTTCTCATCCTTTAAGTGGTGCATGTCTGGTACTGTTTCCCAGGAATGGGAAAGCTGACTAATACAATGACCTTCTGAGATTCTTCCCTGTTTAACGAACTGTAGCTGAAAGTGTTGTGTCTTCCACATCCATTGTAGAATTTAGCGTAATGTTAAAAGTGCAATCCATGCTGGATTGAACAATAAACTATGTTGTAAGCCTCTGAAACTGTATAGGATTTTGTAGGATAAATTTTCAATTTTCATTAAGCACTGCAATGTGCTAGTCATTTGCTAGGCAATGAGAACTTATTAAAACCATCAAATCCCACAAAAAAATTTATGCTCTTACTGATAACATAAATTTATGGTTCTCAAATTTAAAAAAAAACTGGCCTCTAGTGCATTGCAGAAAACCAGAGAATGGTATGTAATTAGTGAATGATATTGAATCAGAAAAGACCAGTACATAAAATGAACTAAGTCATACCTTTAAGCTCTGTAAGGGGCAGGGACATGCTTATTCATTTCATTACCATACATACAGCACCTAAGAACATCCTTGATACAAACCAGCGAATAAATTAGGGAGTTGAAATCACTTAATCACACTTCTTCACAGATCTCTCTCACACACAAAAGAAACAAAAGAGATATTTTATAAAAATGTTATTAGAATCACAAGCAATAAATGCATAAATGTCATATTTTATTGGCTACATAGACAGTTGTACCTAACGAGCATATATTAAGAAAAATGGCAGGTGATTCACTCTTCTTCTGATCTGTGTTGCCTCCAGGGATTAATTACACCAAACATATTAAACATAGAGAGACCCTACTTTATTTGAAATCTTGATATAAATGATTTTGTTAATTTTACATACTGTACATTTAAAGTGATATTTATCATTTGACACAAAATAAATATAGCATGTATTGGATTTTATTGCTTGTCTATTTCTCATAGTGGATAACCGTTAATTGCTAATCAGGTCAAAACTGTCTTCTCTGCAAAATAAAAAACAATGCCAAATGAGTTAGCCCTTACGTGACGAGGAAGCCTGGAGATGAATAAATTCCCCAGCAGCTGCAATTCACATAATTAAAATGCACATGTTACTTGACAGACTACATCTTCCAAATGAACCCCTGGCATTTTTCTTGGGTCTGTTTTTGTAGAGCAAATGAAGAATGAGATGATACTGAAAACTAATTTAAAAGGAAAAAATATTAAAGAGAAAAGAAAGAGAAGAAATGAAAATAAAATGAAGAAAACTGATAAGCACTCTATATCAAATTTTTAAAATATTGAGCAATTAAAACTAAAGATACAGAGATCCCCATGGCAAATCTATCAAATTTAATACAAAAAGGATCATCCCAATGACAATGGACATAAATCAATAGGGAATTAAAAGTGGACATGGATGAGACTTAACCAGTTTCATTTAAGAGCAGTATCTAAATGGAAGCAGAGAAGACATTCCCTTTGCTCTTGCTAGGTAAGAGTTCCACTAGATGCCTAACAGGAAAAAATTGAGTTAATAACAAACCAAAATCCTCCAGAATTATTTAAATAGCTAGATATTATGACTATTCTAATGTAGTTCACTAAGTAATGTTAGACATTGCTCATTTAAAAACTAATGGTTTTTCCTTATAAAGGTTTATGTGAAACCCTAACAATAAGTACTTTGTGTTGGCTGGTTCCTTTTCTCATCCCCTATTCCTCTCACAAATTTTAACAAAATATGCCCTTGTAAACTGGAGGTGACTTTCTTTGGTAAACATATGAAAATTTAATAGTTTCCACTAGAACCAAATTTATACATATATATTGGTTTTTATATGCTATACCTGTAGCAAAATAAATATTTTAGACTATTATTTGAATTTCATTTTAGAATTATTCTGTCTTACAGAAAGCATAAATCTCCAAAATATACACATATAAAATTTATAATTTGGAAATAAGAAAGATATTTAGTACTTCTTTAGTATATCATAGTAGATCCAATTTTTTCTTGCAGAGCAGGTATAAAATACTATTGCTGCCCTCATTTCTTGGTACAAATTTTATATCTATTTTGGGATATGGTCCTATTCCAGTCAGATTTAAACTCATTACTACATTCACTTGGTGAAGAGAAATTATCTGTCATCTTACATTTGACAGGATGTTCTCCTGGGCTATATATTTTAGGTTCAAATATAGATTCTGCCTCCTTCTGTCGTTTTGAGTCATGTCTAGTTGGAATGAGCAACGAAGTGCAGAATATTGTATTCTTTAAATGGTCTAAGTTTTGCCGATCTGAAGTAGTCACTGATATATTCTTTTATTTCAACATCTTAAGAGCTCAATTTTCTCCTCATTTGTTATACTATTTTGCAATTGGTGCCTAAATCTGAACTGCATGCTAGTTTTGTTAAGGAAGCAGGATCTACAAATTCACAGAAGAAATGGACCTGAAACCAGGGGCAGCTGTGTTTTGGATTACATTCTCTGCTACTATTTCTGCTATTTTTGTAACAGCTATTATTTTTGAACGCATGTTATGAAGCTATTATCATCACATGGCTAGATGATGAAGTCACTTCAAGTTACAAGGTGGAGAGAAAAATCAGCTTTGCCTTAAAGCCAATTGTTCAACTGTTGAATACCATCTTTGACTTAAAATCAAATTTACTGGGCAGGGGATATAGCTCAGCAGCATAAGCGCTTGCCTGGTAAGCCTGAGGTCATGAGCTCGATTCCCAGTACCAAAAAAAAAAAAAAAAAAAGAAAAGAAAAGAAAAGAAAATCTTGACTTAAAATCAAATTTATTTTTCATTACATCTTCAAAGGTAGGTATTTTATTTCTTTGTATTAGTACATGTGTGTGACACATAATGTTTACATTTCTTGTGGGGATTCAGTGCACGTTCACAACATATTTTCATTGTTGTCCATCCCCTGTCCCTCCTCTACTTTCCCATTTGAAGAAAAAATTTTAGAGTCAAAACAAAAGTTATGAATATGCTAGAGAAACAATGATTAAAAAATGCAGTTAAAACTCAAATAGTATCAAAAAACTATGAAGAGTATGATTTTCTAAGGAGACAAGTAACTCATAACATTCCAGAATAAATAATTAAAATAAATCTACATCTATGCACATATCAGCATTATCATTACAACTTGCAAATTATAATAAAGCAACATATTTAAAATACGGTGCTATAAACAGTGAGGTTAATGACAGTTACATAAAAACCCAGTACAATTCTTTCAATGTATATTATAAACATTCTCAATATTGAACAGAAATAAGAAATACAATAATAGAAAAAATAGAAATACAAAAATAGTTGTTTTAAACAAACAGCTGAAAAAAGAAGCTATTAACAAACATAAATTTAAAAACAGAAAATCAAGCGAAAAGGGTTAAAATTATTTCAAGTTCTGCTTCCTAAGTACACATATATACATATACATAGAAAGAAAGAAATCTGGGATAATACAAGATTTTTTAAAATTGTATTTAAGTAAATAAAAGAAAGAAGAAAAACTATTTAAATTAGAAATGAGGGCAGCAATATATTCTCAGATATGAAGCAGATTTAAAATGTATTATAAGGTGCTAATCAAGGGCTGGGGATTTAGCTCAGCGGCAAAAGCGCCTGCCTGGCAAGCGCAAGGTCGTGAGTTCGGTTCCGGTACCGGAGAAAAACCAAAAAAAAAAAAAAAAAAAAAAAGGTGCTAATCAATATCTATTCTCACATATTTGACATTCTCCATGAAATAAATATTCTTCAATAAATAGTATTTAATCATATTTATTCAGAAGGTTGGACTGTTAAGAGTTAAAGAAATAGAGAATGTTAAATTTTCTTTAAAGAATTAGATTTCATGATTTAAAGGAGACTTTTTTAAAATTAAAATCTTTCAAAGAAGTTATTTCTTAAGCTAGAATGCCTCTGCCATAGTGCTAAAAATTAATTATTCAATTCAGCAGATGTCAAAACTAGTCCAGTACAAAAAGATAGTGTTTATCAATGTTATTTTCAAATTAACTAAGAGAAATTAAGGTGAAATATCGGTAAAATGATTTTGATCATATATTTGAAAAATGACATACGATTCTCTCATATGTAGAAACTAGAGAAAAGATAACAGAAAAGTGGAAGGTAAACAGTTAGAGAAAAAGAAGGGGAAGAGGGAAAGGGAAAGGCGAGGAAACGGAAAAGTAGTGGACTTTGGAGATGACCAAGGCATCTTATATGCATCCAAGAAAGTTCCACAGTGAAACCCATTATCTGGTATAATTAACACACAATGATTTTTGAAAATGATACCATGTGATTTTTTGGTCTCATTGTGTAAGAATGCAATGAATTTTTAATGTTATATCTAACAAATAATTTCAGTATATTAATGGAAAAACATTCACTCAGATCAATGATAAAAATAATTTTAATCTCAAAAAATCACTCAAGTCAAGAAAATACAGTACATGGCTTAAGAAAAAAAATAATAAATATTCATGCAAAAGTAATTTGTGTTTTTAATATGAACCCAATGAAAAATATCAAAGAATTGTGGAAAGTAGCAAAATAATTTTCAATGTGACCTGGGAAAATACACCTGGAATTATTTATACCCTACAGAGTGAATGGGGTTAAAGACATCTTTGTTAGTTTTCTACTGTTAGTTATTGCTCTATAACCTAGAGGCTTATCAGCATAATAAAATGCACTCTTATTAATTCACAGATTTGTTGTTCAGAGTCCTGGGCAAGAACGAGCTCAATCTTCCTGAGGAGTCTACAAGGTTGTAATCAAGGCAGCATCCCTGCCATCTTCCCATCTTCAATCTGAAGAAGAATCTGCTTCCAAGTGTATTTAGGTTGTTAATAGGTAGGAGTAATTTCCTCTTAAATGTATGAATGAAGGCCCAAGCTTCTTACTGTGAATGGAAACTACTAATACCTCCTTAACACATGGCCACTCAAGGTTAGTAGGAGGATATGCCTCTCCAACTGGCTGACATGAAGCCATGTGTAACGTACCACAATCTAAGGAATGTGATACAAAGCAACAATTGAGGCACAGGTATACCACTACCTCTGCCATATTCTATGAGTTTGAAGAAAGTCACAGGTCCTAGCCACATTCAAGAGAAGGAAATTCCATACTCCTAAATTGCAGGAGTCAGCCTGCAAAACAACCCAGGGCATAGGACAAGGAATGAAAGAGAAAAAGACAAATTTCCAAACAAGAGGGAACAGGGAACTCTCATCTCAAAAGGACAAGAGTCCTGAAAGTCTAGAAACTCCTGATTTTATTAGTAAAACCAGGCAAATAGTAATCACACAGTCTAAGTTTCAAGAAACTGCACATGCCTAAAAAGGAACACAAGGATCTCATATGGGGTATATACTTTGTTTAGCACTCAGCTGATGTTGTTCTGCCCTGGGGGTACTGTGAATGCCAGCATTCCAGCACACAGACAAGGGAGGCAGCCTCCCTCCCCTCTCCTATGCTGAGAAAGGTCAGCAAGGCCTTGGTCTCTGCAGTTGACCTTTTAGTCTAGTTGCCTACACTAAATTTTGCAAATTAATTTCTGTGAGTCAAAAAAAAAATGGCTTTCTTCTTTTCTCTTTCTTTTCTTTTTTTTGATAATAGAAAAAAAGTTCCCAAAGTAGGAGGTAGGATACTTATCTAAAACAGATTATGTATTAATTTTATAAAGAAAAAAACCATATGAGGAATGTTGCTCACCAAACATAAAAAGCAGTACCACCATCCACCTCCAGAATAAGAAGCAAATACAATATTATAAAAGCTATTTGGATGAGAATTACCTCAAAAATATATCTATTTGGAAAATACCAAATTTTTGCCACCAGTACTGGTATAAGTCTGTGTTCCCAGTACCCTGGGTGGCTAAGGTAGGAAAATGTGAAATTTGAATGCATTTTGGGCAATTTCAGAGATTTATGGAGAACATGTCTCAAATTAAAAAATGAAAAAGAGGGCCTGGGGATATAGCTCAGTGGGAAGGCCCTGGGTGCAATCCTAGTACCTCAAAAAAAAAAAATCATATCGTTGTCACATTTGTTACTATAAAAATGAATACTTAGAAGGACAAAAACACTATTTTTTCCAGTAGCTTCATTTTTATGAAGAGGTGATACTGGTTCTCTTTTCAGAGTTAATACTTTAAATCTTTAGAAAAAAAAAAAGCAAGGCCTGCCATCCCCAACTTTATGGTAACTGCTAGTCTTCTGACAGCAAGGTCAAGGACAAGACTGAATTTCAAGGGGATGTGATTTTTTCCTTTCATAACTCCAGATTCCGATTATAGGTATGAACATGACAACTTAAAAGTCAATCTTAAAAGTCACTTTAAAGAACACCTGGCAGGCTCAGATGTACCTAGCCAAAACGAGCATCACACACTTGTATAAAACATTCCTGCACAGGGACACAGCCAGTCCTAATCCATCTGTTGTTGAAAAATACATAAAGAAAGTAGAAAAAAGGAGTTGAAATGAACGGTCTAAATCTCCCTCTGAGGGAGCTTTCTCTATTCGAACTTCTGTGGCAGCTGTTCTAAAATGATTCAACTGGTTTCTTTTTCATGTTTCTTACATTTTCATTTTGTTATATTTTGTCTGTTTTCCCCTGTGAAACAAGACATATTTTTCTGATGACTTCTATGTTGTTACAAATATGATGTCAGTGTTATTAAAATAGCAACAGATAAGAAAGGCAAAGCAAAACATCTTTTGATTTAAAATTAAACTAGTCTTTCACATATATTTCCAAAGAAGAAAGAAAAATCTTCTAAAAGTCACATTTTCTGTTTTAATAATGTGCAAACTACAAGTTAAACATTAAGAACAAAACTGATAGAGTGATGTATGGCTTCACCAATAAAAATGTACAAGCAATTACTGGTAAATTATCAGGATAAATTGCCAAATTTAGCAGTTTTAATGAAGCCTATATAAATCTTGTCTTATTCATTTATTTGTGAATAATCCATCTTCCTACAAATGTTGTTAGTGTCATAAAAGACAATGCCAAACATAATTTATTATAATTAGATAGATACACAGATCAAGATACAGAATTGGGCACTAACTTAATCCAAGTATTTGAATTTATCACTTATTTCTCACTTACATGAGTCAAAATTCTCCCATGTCAAAGTTCAATAAATACGTAATGCTCATATGAGGTAAGTTTTGAATGAGTAATTGACCATATGTACAGTAATTTTTACCTCTGAAATGGGATTGTCATTTACATTCAAGCATGTCTCTGAAGGACTGTTATTTATTTAATTCAACATGTACTTATTATGACTGTTATGTGTATGTTATCAGTGGGCCATAGTATTAAGAAACATTTCTTTGTCTTTGTGAAGTTATTGTTTATAGAGAGAATTAGAAATGAGAAATTTTAGTTCCATTGATATAGGTAAGATTCAAGTTGAACATCTTTATTGTTTATAAGAAGAATTAAGAAATTTAGTAAGCAGTAAAAACAGTACAAGCAATAAATATGATAAGTTATTCACACAGAACCAAAGATTCCCTGAGGGATGACAAACAATGAGAACGATTTCCAGAATGTGATCAGTAATATGACTTTGCAAACACTGACCAGACTGCTCTTCACTTACTGCACCCTGTTGTATGTAAAACTCTGGACAATAATGACAACAATACAGCAGCAACACAAGATATTATGGGGGGTATATTAGATTGGATTAGGTTAGATTAGAATAGCTTAAGAATCAGGGAACCAAATCAATTTGGCTTTTTCTCTATATTTAGTCATGTATACGCTTTCCATTCTTTCAAATTGAATAAGCTTTCAGGTATGTACATTTTTGTACTTACTAAGGTATTTTCTGGTAAGAAAAAGCAAGATGTGAAAATTTGAGGTCAGATAACACCTACTTCAAAATTTTTGATGCATATAACTAAAATGATGATTATCTTTTACTGAAACGATGATATTTCAGTTAAAACTATAACTGCACTATCCAGTATTTCCTAAATTCTCTGGTCTAACAATTACTATTCTATACTGGAATAAATCCTTGTCTCTTTTAAGAATATGACTCAGAGGGAAAACAATGACAAGAGCTAATCTTATGTTTTACTTTGGCCCGTTTGAGCTATGAAGTGCTCTTTACCCATGGTAGGGGAAGGAACATGAAGGGCAGTGTGTCCCATGTACTCTGTGATCTAACCTTTGTATAATCCACCAGTCATTTCAAAACAGGGAATACTAATGGGATATGCCAAATGCTCTGTAATTTCTTTCCTGGAAAATCAGAATTATTTCTCAGTAAGGGAAGGCTTACAGCAGTTTCAAGTGCTTCATCAAATTCTCTAAGGCATTTTACGTAGGGAAAAATTTTTTGAGGTTGTGATTTGTTACCTTTTCATTTTGCAATTTAACAGGTGATCATGCTTTGTTTTGTGTTATCTAGTATGCCTATTCTCTTCTCTTTCTAGACTTGTTGGATGGTTTTTGTCACTCTCAGCTACGTCCCCCACAACAGCAGAGTTTTAATAGTACCTGCACTTAAAAGTTGCTCCTCTCCTGAGTAAGACAGGAATTACATAATTTCTAGCTGACCTCCAGCACCACCTTACCTTTTCCAAAGGTTTATAGAATTAAGTACTCCTGAAAAATGAAAGAAGAACAAACGTGAAGTCACTGAGGTTTCAGAATGGTCTAAACATTTCACAGAACTGATGACTATTTTGTCCATCTAATCATGTCATGGATGGTAGGTTGAAACCACCGTTTAGGGTCAGAATCCTCTGGCTTAATGTTCTTTTCTACCCCATTCTTATGTAAAACAGTTTGCCACCCTCCTCACTTCCAGAAGAATTATATCATGGTTATAAATCCCCCTGGGAGAGACAAAGAAAGTAACAATGCCAATTTCTTAAAAACTCAACCTGTGATCTCCACCACCACCACATATTGCCACACAGAAAAGCTTTGTAGTTCATATAACTACTGTAAAAAACCAAGCACGTGGAAAAAATGCATGTATATGCCAAGAAGATGTTTGAAGGGGCTTATTTTATTTAAGTTTATTGGTACAGTGTAGGTGTACATAAACACCACATTCATTATAGGGAATTGGTATCTGTACATTACAGATCTTGATTCCACTTTTTTCTCCCATTCCCATCCTCTCCTCTCAAACTCGCTTCCCCTCCTGTTCACAAAGCTCAGAGTTCATTTTAGCCTTTTTTCTCATTTTCCTTTCCCTTCCTTCCTTTCCTTCTCCCCCTTCCCTAGTTCCCTTTTCTTTTTAAACAGTTTCTTCCTATTTCAGAATATCTATTTTTATTCTTATTTACATTTTTATTCTTATTTACATTTTCATTTTCTCACACCAGAGAGATAATGTGATATTTACAATTCTTTGTCTGATTTATTTCACTTATGATTATGGTCTTAAGATCCACCCATTTAGCTATAAATGTCTCAATTTTATCTTTCTTTATGGCTGAATAATACTCTGATCTATATATAACCTATACATTTTTTTAATCTATTCATTGGTTGATGACCACTTGGTTTTCTCCCAAGATTTGGTTATTAGAAACTGTGCCACTATAAACATGGGTGTGCTTGTATTTCTGTGGTATGATGCTTTTAATTTTTATGGGAAGAAACTCAGCAGGAAAATAGCTTGGTAAAATGGGACCACTAATCTTACGTTTTAAAGAAACTCTACCCTGATTTCCACAGTGGTTGCACCAGCCCACACTCTCGCTAAAAGTGGAGCTGTTCCTTTTTCCCCACAACCCCGTCAGCATTTGTTATTAACTGTTTTTTCAAAAAATTGCCATCTTTCCCAAGTTAGATGGAATCTTGGTATTGTTTTAATTTGCATTTCTCAAATGACCTGTGATGTTGAGTTTTTTCATGTACTTGTCATTTGTACTTCTTAATCTAAGAAGTGTCCATTCATCTCAGACGCCCATTTTTGGATTGGGTCTTTGAATTTTGGAAGGCCTAATTTTTAAAATTTGTTATATATTCTATATGTTACTCATTTGTCTGAAGAACAGCTGGCATAAATATTTTTCTCACACTGTGGGTTGTCTTTTCACTCTATTGGTGATTAATTTTGCTGTACAAAAGCTCCATAATAAGATGAAATCCCAGTTGTTAGTTCTTCATGATACCAAGAAGATGTTTTTGCATGAACATTTCTTAAATAAAGAATCTGGATTTTGAGCTCATGATACCATCTTCACTAGAGTCCAGACTGATCCATGCAATATTGTGTACTAGCAAGCAATTTTAAAAAGTAGAGTGGTATATAATAATAGGAAAATTGATAATCAAAAGCAGGCTTGTATAATATTTTAGAATAATATTTATTTTTAATCCAAAGTATAAAGACATAATTGGATTGTCATTATTTCAAAAACATGGACAAGATAATCTTTTTCCTGATATAGAGGCAAAATGACTACACTTGTGATCAGTTTAAATATTTTAGCAATTTTAGCAATTAGTCCCTACCACTAGTCTTCTCGTGGTCAATTTCAATTGCTAAACTGCAAAGCTTATGTGACTGCTCAAACACTTGTATTAGTAAGATAAATATCAGTCAGGTGAGATTATCAATAATAATGATAATCTTGTTTTTCCATTACAATTTTCTGTTTCTTAGATTAATGGGCTAGTTGGTAACTTGATATTTTTGACTAGAAATCCATTTTAAAAGTTTTAACATGATGAAAACCAGTGTCTTACAAATAATCAATTTCTTTCCTCCATACTTCCCTTTTAAAAAATATGAATACATACATCAACACCCACATACACCCCAGTTATAATGCTCCTTATAGCTATACCTTAGATTCAGGACAGTTTGGAAGAAAAGAAAGCAGTTTACTTGTAAGTGGAATGAAAGTGTTTTAGTGTTTCCTGTCTATCCTACAGCTCCATTATAAGTGCTACTTATGGTTTCTTAATATTTGAATATAACTAAAACTGTGATTGCCTAATAAGTAAAACTATTTTTCTTCATAGTTCATAATAATTGACCCAATCAATAATACAATACTTTGTGAATTTATCTAAATAAACTCATTGGTAATTGTTTAAATTTTAGCATAGTTTTTATAATACAAATAGCATTTCTTAAACCTTCCAAATACTGACAGTACTTAAAGAACTAGTATTGAAGTATTTTTAAATATCTAACAGCAGCAGTTTATGTTTCTCAGATCTCTGGCTGTCTTGCTGCTGATCTGCACACTCATTTTTCTTGGAGGTAAAAAATAGAAGAGATCTGATAAATAGCAAAATGAAAGGGTAGAGTAATTGCAAGGACAAGGGTTTCTATAAACATTGACTCTGAGCACAAAACTCAATTGTTCAGAAATTGTACTTATATTTTGTTTACTGAAAATATCTGTTCTACAGTAATCACTGGACAATCTAAAAGTAACACCTACATATACAAAACATATTTCATCATAAAAATAAGACAATGTGAAGAAATAGTCACAGTTTATACTGAAACTGAACCTTGAAATTTAAACTCTTGACATTATAAGATAATATACTTATTTTTTTGAATCCACACAGCTAACCCTTGAGTGAGACCTGAGTGCTTTCCAACAGTCTTCACTCCTAAATATGCCTGCAGGGTTCAGTAAAGGCAGAATCTCTACCCAAAGAAAATGCATTTCTTCATAGTGTACTCCATGGCTCAGAAAGCAAATAGTTTGAAATCTTGGTGACTGTTACATATGGTTTTCTGTGCTCACAAAGATATCAAAGTTATTGCATTGGCTTTCGTTGTAAAATTGTAAAAATCTACTAAGGCCAGTAGGAAAGTGTGCACTATTGTGTCTCTAGCTTTGGTTGAATCTGTCCTTTAAGCACAAAACTGACACTCCAGCTCCTGCCTCAGAGCCTAGAATGCTGCCCAAAGAAGTGCTTCAGATTATGCTGTTTCTTTAATACTTCTTTTTAAGTCATCTTAGTACTTGTTCATTTTTAGAACAAAATTCCCAACACCTGCAACGTAGAGAAGACGTTTACGTTGGCTCACAGTTTTGGTCCATGCTCATCCAGGTCCAAGGCAGAAACAGGATAGCAGAAGGACCTGGTGGAACAAAGGATGTTCAACCCACAGTAGTCAGCAAGCAGACAGAGAAGGGAGGAGCCAGCAACAAGAATCCACTTTTCCAAGTCACACCCTCCGTGGTGCACCTCCAAGCACCCCCCACCTCCATTTGGCTGCTGATCTTTGTGATGAACGAATCCACTGATGAGTTCAGAGTCCCCATGAGCTAATCACCCTGCAGCCACATGAGGTTTCAGGAGAAACATTTTGATCTAAAACCTGTAATGCCAAATATATTTTCAGAATAAATACAATAAAAGCTCTTGTTTTTATTAAACAAATATTTACTTTGTCAATATTTGGGAATAACGGGGTTTTTGTTCACTACCGAATACTAGAGTTACATAAAAGAATATGCTGTTGCTTTTGATATCTAGCCATTGACTAAAAACATACTGGCCAGGATATGGCTAACCCCAGAGACAATACAGTTTGGTAGTGTGATGATTAATCTCCACTGTCAGTTTGACTGCATTAAAAGACAATCAGAGGATTAGCAATATACACTTTTGGGTGTGCTGTTCAAGGTTTTGCAGAGATTACTGGAATGCAGGCTAGCAAACAAAGGGTGGAGTACCTGCCATATTTGTTCGTAGTACTACCCTATAGACTTACAGCCCAAATGCAACAAAAAGCAGAAGGGGGAGGAAGTCAGTTTGCACCTCAAAGCTTCATTCTGCTTGAGCAGGTGCTTATCTTGCTACCGCCATCACCTGTAAATATTAGACTAGTTTCTTTAGCTCTTAGATAAGGGTTCACACTATTGACACTCCAGGGAGCTTCCAGACCCTCACTCTCGGACTTCACCAACAAGAATGGTGTTGCATTCTTGTTCCCTCTTGCTCTGAGGCTTCCTTCTGAGCAGCTACTGGATGTTCTGGCTCTCCAGCATGCAAGACGGCCATGTAGACTCTGCAGCTTCTAATCATTTAATCCAATTTAATAAACCCTCTTTTATATCTTATATATAATAATCAATTAGATTTCATCTATTCCTCTAAAGACCCCTAAACAACACAGGTGTTTAAGCATTTTGACTTTCTTTTCAATAAAATATAGTCTCAAACATTGGAGGATAGCATTCAATACTCTATGCCTGTCAATGTTAATTCAGAAGAGTTTTCAGAGCATCTAAAGTAGTTTTTCTATTCTCTGAGTATGAACGTTCTAAACACTGCTGCTGTTAAATACATCTTTATATAGTTTAAGGCACATTTGTACAGAAGCTACTTTGCTTAAATATAGTTAAATATTCTGATTAAAAGAGAACTTTTAGAAAATTGTTTCCAATTTTATTTTTCACATTATTTGACTCTACTCCACAAATTATTCCATTTTTTGTAACAAAAAAGGATATAATTTGAATAGCCAAGTTTCTTTCTGTTTTATGTGCTGATCAATAATAAGTATAACTAGCTTTATTAAATTACTACTTCCAAAATAGGGTCATTCTCTTCTCTTGACATGGGATTATTTTATCTTATTTCAAATTTTTGTCCCATTTTCATGTAATATTCTCCCCTTTAAAATAGTGGTAAAAACTTCTGTAGTCAGTAATGGTTTTGCACATAAAAGGTATGAGATAATAATAATAATAAAATATAAAAATTAGTGTGAGCATGACCAATCTAGATCCATAGTCTTAATGGTTTATCTCTGAAGGAAATGTAACCCAAGTTTCAGGTAAAGTACATTTCTCTCTTTCTTAGAATATTATATATTCTAAAGTTTTTACATATTGTAGGCATTTGCTTTACTATTATATAGCCAATATATGGAGACTGATGATTTCTAAGCTAGGTATCGGCATTTGCTTTTGCCTTTGGTATGGCTGAGAAACAGAGCTGGTAACCTCAGACTTCAGTAAGATCAAAGGAGGAGCTCAGGATCCCCAAAAAGAGAGCTTTATTAGTCTTGTTTTTAGTTGCATCTTTGAAATATTTAATGGAAGATGATAGATAAAGTGGGAAACAACAAAGAACAGACAACACAAATAAATCCGTAGGAGATCCAGATATTGAAATTGTCAGATATATTCTTTTTTAAACAGTAATTACCATATCGAATTAAATGTGGAAGCTGTAGATATTCAGCAAAGAAAGAGAATACAGGAACATAATGAAAATTAAACTTTTAGCTAGAATAAATACATTAGTGAATGAGTTTAACAGCATATTTGAAAGAAATTACAAAGTTAATGTGAAGTAGAAAGTAGTTCAATAGATAATGGAGGTAGGCGCCTGGGATGTGTTCAAAATGCTAATGTTACCTAAATGCAAAAGATATGATGAAGTTCTTGTGAAATGAACAGATAATGTATATGTACATCATAGTGTAGGATAACTAAACATAAAAAAGAAAATCTTAAAAGCAAGCAGGTATTAACAAATAAACTCATTCCTTAAAAAATAATAGTGTCAGAACCAACAGCTGATTTTTTATGAAGGAAGGAAATGATACAGTTGAATTATCAACTGTATAAGACTTTGTAATAAAATGATATTTTTAGAAGAAATTTGCTACACAAGTGAAGGTAAAATAGAAGGCTACTCAGATGTAGAAAATTCATGGAAGGCCAGGG
>NW_004955417.1:1957225-1993061 GCF_000276665.1 Chinchilla lanigera
TTAAGGATTCCTTAAGAAGAGGAAAAATGATCACATGTAGAGGACAAGATTAAAAGGAAATAAAGGTAAGGATGTGGTATACAATGTGATCTTATGGATATATTTAAATTATTTTAAAAATATACTCAACAACAAAGAAAGATAAACTTGAGACTTTTAAAAGTAAATAGATGCAACTAGAAACCATATTCATAAGTGAAATAAATCAGACCCACATGTGTAAACATCATATTGTCTCCCTAGTGTGAGGACCTGAAAAAGCAAATAAAATCTGAAAGGTACAAGATGTAAAAGATAGATATTGTGAAAGAGAAAGAAATTGCTCAAAGGGAGTGAATAACTGAGATGCAGGAAAGGAGAAAGGGAGAAGAAAAAAATATATGTACATAGAAGGATAGCTGGGACAATTGTACTGCTGATGTCTAATGGTTTATTGAAAGGAACAGTTAATGCTTTAATATTTTTTTACCAATTTTGCATGCTTATATCTGATAATCTGAACAACTAACTTGAAGGCAACAATATGCAATATAACAACCATTGTTTAATCATTACTATCTTGTTTAGTGAAGCTCTGCATTGTTTCAAAAATTTTCTTTAATTACTTTTATTCTCTTTAATTGATCAATCTCGCATTTCTTACATCTGGTAATCTGATCAACTTTGTTAAAGATAACAATATGCAATATAACGACCATTGTTAATTCCTATTATCTTGTTTTGAAATTCTGTAGTATGTTTATTGTTTTTGTGTTTTGTTTTTGTCTTTGTTGTTATTTTGTTATTGGTTTTTCTCTTTAAAATAAAAATAAATGCTTTATGTGGTTTTAAAATATGAATAATTAAATTAATTGACAGTTACCACAAAATATCAAGAAGTGCAAACTTGAATTAAAGCAATTTAAAGGCATTTTGTGGTCAAGATAAGTATTAAAATTTAAATTACACCTCAATAAACTAAAATTCACACAACTTGCTATATACATACTCTAACATTATTTCAAAAATATGAAATATCAGAACATTAATATTAAACATATTTGATCAAATAAATGCAAATGAGAGAGAAGGAAATATAAAGCCAAGCAAAAAGTTAGATGGCAGATTTAGATACAAACTGATGAGGAAGTACATTAAATAGACCAGTTAAAAGATAAAAAATTAAACTATATTTGTAACATAAAAATATAATTAAAATCTGGTAAACTTGAAAGACAGGCAAAAAAAGTAAGATAGCAAATTAAAACATAAATCAGTTAATGGATATACTCAATGTAAACTAAATTTTTGCTATTATTCAATAAATAAAAATTATATTTTATTAAGAACAAACATCAAATATATTCAGTACTAGTAAACAATAAAATGAGAAATATTACAGGAGATTAAAAAGGCATTTTAAAGCAATGAAGGAATCAATCAGCTAAGAAAATATTCGTTCAAAATATGACTATAATAAACAACATGATTTCAAAATGCATATATAAAAAATAGAGCTATAGCAGTATTGGTAGTAGACATGCAGCTTCTGGATCAAAGACTAAGGACAATTTATTAATTACCACAGTAAGAGTTGAAAAATGAATAACACTACTGTTCTCTCATACCCAGTTTCTACAGCACAGTGCGTCTCCTCAGGTGATGCCTGTGCAACCTTTGCAATGCATTACTGGAACTGAACACGAGATAAGAAAGCCACCAGCATGTGTGACCAACCTGTTACCCAACCGGAGAGATTATGTGTATTATTACACTGGTCTGAAAATGTATCTTGTCTGTGCTTGAAGGTAAAGCACTACCTCAATCCTCCAAAATGATTTCCCATATATTCTTGAAAAGAGAGTGTGAAATGAAGACTGATTCCTAGTGTGAAAAGCTACCATGAGATATTGCTACTGACCCCATATGCTCATATATAAAATAGCATATTACATACCATAAAGGGACACAATTTTTATTTATGAGTTAGAAATCAGTTGATTATATAATAAGCCAAAACAAAACAGGGAGTGAAGAAGAAAGTCCCATAGAGGAACAAAAATTGAAAATGTGTATGACCTAAGAAAGACTTGTATCAAAAAAACATGAATAACTCTCACAAATCAGTAAAAGAGAAAAGGTAATTTTAAAAAGCAATGATGAATTTGATTCCATGACCAAGGAGAAATGATAATTCTTAGATCAAAAAAGATAATGTAACCATTACAAGTGATAAACGACTCGCATCAAGATTTTATAAATTCTGATACTCACATTTAAAAAGAGAAAACAAATTGTCCAGAGTTTAATAACAATAAATTCATAGAACAGAAAACTGAAGTATCCAGTGAATATATGACATACTATCAAATCTCCTTAGGAAACAGGGAGAGGAAAATGTTAACCATAGCTACCATACCTGAAGAGGTAAAATAGATAAATATATTAATACAGTAATAAATATCATAGCAGTTCTAAAGGTGAAACTTGCAGATGAAGTTTCTCAGTGTGAAAAAGAACACATAAGTATATTACTTATGAAAATTTTACAAAATTGTATAATGTGTATATATACGTAATTGAGTAAGGACTATTTTCAGTAAATTCATGTACAGTGCTCAACTTTCATTAGTTCCTGGTAACTGTTTTTTCTCTGGAGCAACAACGTCGGAACTTGGAAGTATTATGAAATGTGAAATATATAGGGAGTATCCTGGAGTAGGAATGTATAGTTACATTAATGTTAGATTTTCAGAAGTAATAAATAGAAATTATTTCCTTATTTGAGTATTGAGTGAAATAAGATACATATAGTCAGCAGGCAATAAAAATCAAAGTCATACCCTATCATTTAAAAAGTCTAGGCCTCCTGGCATGATAGCATTGGTTTTCAAACCATGCATCCAAGGATGAGGCAGAATCACCTAATCAGCCATGGACAGTGCAGACAAACTCTTGGATTCATCTTAATTTGCCTTTATTTAGCCTCCCCACAGTGCCAAGAGCAAGCAAGAAAGAACATATTTAGGAAAAGTCATAAGGGAATCAAAAGAGGAACATGCAGAGATGTATATGCCCAGGTCCTCATCCTAGTCTTTCCTTTCTCTCAGAAGAACATAAATGAAGTTGGAAAAAAGTCATTTAATAGTTGCATCCTCATGGAAGGAAACATGAAGTATGGTGTATGACTTCCTGCAACATCAATCTACTTAGAACAGAATGGGCAATATTTAAAAAATTAAAGATGACATATCTTATGACATTAAAAATATATAATAAAATCATATTTAATTTATGAGGCAGAGTGGGAGAATGGAAAATGACGTGAGATATCTAAAACTGGATGTGTTAGTCTTTAAGAGCTAACAGAATTGCTGAAAAGATTATAGCAAAATATAAACATTAATTAACATTTATTAAACCCAGATAGAAAGCATATTTGCTTTTCAGTACATTAGAAATATTGCCAAAATAAGTTTTTTAAAATAGCTATTTCAAGAGAAAAGAAGTACCAGAAGCACAAGAAAGGCCAGTAGACCAGTACCCTTATGTAGATCACTAGCTTATGTATGCCCCCAGTCTTTTCAGCCTCAAATGCCTCTACTCTGTGCATAAATTCACATTCCAGCCATATGAATCCAGAATTGTCCATACACTTACTTGTGAATATGTTGCTCATTGTCAATGTTTTAATTCTAAATAATGCTACAAAAAGATTTTTCATGCATTTTCTTATGCACTAATGACAGTTTATCAGGCAAGAATCACTCAGGTAGTTTTAACAAACTCCATTGCCAAAGTTCCCTCCGTATAAAGTTATTCTGAATCGATTATTCCTAGTGGGGCATAGGGATTTCACATGCATTTTTTTCATATTCTCTAGGTGCTTCTGATGTGTACGAAAATGGCTCTAGTTGAGTTAATGTCACTTTTCTATAAAAATTTGTAGTGATCTCTCTAGTTGTTTCCAGACTGTCATTCAAATTTGTTAATAATCTATTATTTCTAGCTTCATTATTTTATGCTGGATAAATAGACAATCGATTGATAAAAAGATCCCTTTGCAAATGTAACCTATGGGAAAACAAGGAACTAGGAAAATCGTTGTACTATGAGCT
Source organism: Chinchilla lanigera (assembly GCF_000276665.1). Taxonomy (NCBI): domain Eukaryota; kingdom Metazoa; phylum Chordata; class Mammalia; order Rodentia; family Chinchillidae; genus Chinchilla; species Chinchilla lanigera. Next base: position 1,961,323 of record NW_004955417.1, read on the forward strand.
TTAAGAAAAGGTGACAATGTGATGGCAGTAATAAATTCTCAATAAATTTTTCAGAAAATTATATATAATAAAATGTTACATTTCTAATCATAGGATTAACCTTAATATTCAGCACACAAAAGTTGAATGCTTTACCAACATTGCTGGAACACTGATGGTGTGTTGTGAAATTGTGCTGTTCTGCATAATTGAAAATGCAAGTGCTAAAGTGTTTCCTATTATTTTTTAAAAACAACTACTGTGAAACTGTTTGGAAACTCCAAAGTAAAAATTCTTTGCTATGATTATAATAGAGATATTATTGTATTTTCATGTAGAAATGTACAAATTATGTTTAAAATTTGATATTTGAATTTATACAAATTCATAAGCCAGTAATTCCTGAACTCATTTTTACCACACAAAATACATATTTCTGTATTATAATTAAAACATGAAGAAGCAGATTCTCAGATATATTAAATAATTATCAAAAATCAGTTAGCTAGTAAATGGAAAAGCTAAGATGCAAGTCAACTCCATTTCCTTGAAATACTCATACAGTGTCCATTAAAAGTCAAATATTGTTAAACATAATAAAAATTACAAAGTAGCATTGAACATTATGTTGAGTAACTGTTGAATTTTGAGTATTAAGAACTTTTTGTCTTATATAGTAGTGGTTTTAAGCTAAGATGTGTGGAATGTTTAAATTTATTTTATCATTTCAACTAAAATTACACTCTTCTGCTAGTCACAGTGATTCAGTATATTGAGGATAATAGTTAAATAGTTATTTCTACTTAATTGTTTGTTTCAAAAATTGATGACTTTTCCCACTTACCTGTATCAAGTTCTAGAAAATGCCAAAAGGAAATCAGTAAAGAACAAGTAAATTTTCATAGGAAAACTGGAACCATTCATTAAGCTTAGATGAAAGCTTTTTTCCTATTTCTCCTGGTGGTGATTTTACTTAAATATAGTTAATGTAGATGGTCACCTCTAGGGCCGCTCTCAAAACTCTGGAGGGAGGATCCTGAGGGATGAAGAAGAAAAGAGTCAAGATGCAGAAAGCTGAGGTCAGGTGGAGCCCTCTCTCCTGATGGGAGAAAGGAGCTACCCAGCACCTGCAGTGCATTTCTTTATTCAATCAATCAGCACAGGAATAAGTTCACAGGGAGTTTAAGGATCTGGGACAGGAAGAACATCTAATCTTCCACTGAACAGCAAGAGGGAAAGTGATTATATTATTAGGGGAAGATCAAGTCACTATGTGCATCAGCTGCCTGAGCTGTGTACACTTCTCATAGGGCCCTGCCAAACTCATGAAAAGCAGTGGCATTACTGAGGCTCAGACACCTTTGCCTTCATCAGTAGTCATAATTCCTAATAGTTACATCATAATTTGATTTTCACAAGCTGGGAGAAAATACGTCCATTTTGATTGTGATCTCAAAGAAGTACTAGGGGGGCTGGGGACTTAGCTCAGCGGCAAAGCGCTTGCCTGGCAAGCACAAGGTCGTGAGTTCGGTTCCTGGTACCGGAAAAAAAAACCAAAACCAAAAAAAAAACCAAAAACAAATCAAAGAAGTACTAGGACTACATATCATCCAAATTTGAGAATTATTCTTTATTTTGGGCTTTTTCCACTGTCACATCAGAAGAAAAGTTGTCTTTATTCTGGCAATTTTAAAACTCCATCAATTATTTGCTTTCTTTTTCAGAACAATATTAATCTTCTCATTTCTAATCCTCTCCTTTGTCCTTCTTGCATTGCATCTTAAAAGAAATTGCATTTTCTACTAGCACTAAATTTAGTTATTTTTAACTACAGTTGAATTACACTCAAGTAATGAAATTCCAATTTTTAAACTCATTGACTACCAAACATGAATACTGATAGTAAATGATGTTGCCTAGTAAAACTAAAGATTCCATGTACACCCATAAGCCACAGGGACATTATGCTGTATAATCAACTCAGACAGTAAGTACTGCAAATTATTCACAAAATTTTTGTGCTTTTCTAAAACTTAAATTTCATATTTCTACTTTGCCTATGTATCATCCAACAAAAACAACTTTGCAAAATAATTTATTCATGCAGAAAGTGTTTATAAACAAAAATGTTAAATTCTATCTTTGGTATCCCATGGTATTTTGTTCTAGGTGTTGTAAGTAATGGACCTTAGATTTTGAATTATATAATTGTTACAATTGTTATCTTACCTAGTTTAATTTGCTTTTTGTTTGTTTGTTGTTTTTTTTTGTTTGTTTGTTTGTTTGTTTTTTGTTTTTTTTCAAGTACCGGGAGTTGAACTAACAACCTCGTGCTTGCCAGGCAGGCACTGTGCTGCTGAGCTAAATCCCCAGCCCCTTACCTAGTTTAATTTTGAAAGGAACTGCCTTTCTTTACAACCTTGCCTTTCTAGGAATGTTGTTTTATACACAGTTTCAAACTCTGATAGGTAATCGCCCTGATGGCTCAGAAAATTTTTGCATCTTGTGAGAGCCCAGATTAAATCAATTTATAATTTAAAGAGGAAGGTGCAATCAGCTAGCAATTCAAAGAATGTTTTAAAATGTATTATATCTTGACTGTCTTAACAAAGATCAAATTGAAAATGAGTTCTACCTTCCCAGAAGAGGCTGATCTTTGTTGGTTTGATGTCTATTGCAGCTTTTTTGCACTTGTTTGTTCAGATTCTGGGTTTAGATGCCTTGGTGGAATATATTTTAGAGACAAAACCCATGTTGCTTATATGTTGAGACTAAAACTCTCTTGCTTTATTAGAAAATAATTAACATGTTCAAAATTAGGTTGGAGAGTTGCCAACCTCTCCACAACTGCTTAAAGGGCAATGGTTTGATAATATTTGTAACTAGAGAAATATTAAGGAGAAAGATGCACTTAGGCTCCTATAAACATACAGCCTAAATGTAATTATGTGGAGAAAAAGGTTGTATAGCTTGAAATATCTACTAAATAGGGAGCTAATTAAAATACAAATTTAATGCAAGATAACTGAATTGCTTATGTAGTACTAATCTTCAGCTTTGGATTTTTTGTTTACTTGCCAAAAATATTTAATATAATTTTTCAAAGTACAGAAAATTAATAATTCATTTTGTCATCAAAATGATATGAGAATTTAATTTTAAAGTGAAATCAGAAGGAGAAATTCTAATGTACCTCTTACAATATAGTTTTACAAATAATTAAACCAATTGCAAAGAAAATATTGATCACAAGGTTTCTTTGATATTTTAGGAATGATATTGGCATTTCCTTCTAAATTTTCTTTATAAAATGATATATATGTGAATTATTATTAAGGTCTTATTAAAAACACAAATTATACTTCTCAGTTTCTTTGCTTGCTTTTGCTTATCTCTTAATGTCCTAGGAACAGACTGAAATCTGATTTTTATCAAGATGATAAATTACATAAAATTTAAAATTTAAAATGTTAGAATGATAGCAAATGTTCTGATGAAATATTTATTCTTTCACTACATCCAGCAGCAATGATAAATTAGTCTTGAAAACTTTAAAACAATGAACCAGTGTTGTAAACAGATATGAAAGCGCAGATGATTATTTAACACTATAACTCTTTCTTTATGACAACTCATGAATAAGTCAATATGCTAAAAATAGAACTTTGACCAACATTATAACTCCAAAAAAAGATATACCTATTCTGACTACATGAATTCCCAAATGCATTTTATACAACACTGCTAATTTCTTTTCAGTATTTTCAAATTTTATTATCAAATCCTTACTTGAAAATGATACTGCTCACTGAAAAACGATCAGTAATCATCAAAATAAGGCCATGATCCTGGCACTGAGGGAGTCTGAGTGAAGAGGATGCCAAGTTATATATCATGTCAGGGATTTTAAAGTAACTGTCTCAAAATAAAAAATGAAAAGGGGTGAGGATGTAGCTCAGTGGACGAGCACCCATGGGTTTAATCTCTAATAGCAGAGGAATGAATAGAAGACTACAAGAGACACTTCATGCAGCACCTGATTTTCCCAGTATCTGTGTGACTGTTCATTCTCCACTATGTTCATACTCCTTACTCTGTGTGTATTTACATATGTGTGTGCCCGCATGCACACACGGTTGTGCGTGCAATAGCATTTGAGCTGAGAGATTATCAATAACATTTTAAATGTTCCTAGTTTAACTGAAACAATCTAATTTATTCATTTTCCCTTATCTGCAATGAGAAAAAATTGGTTTATTAAAGTTTATAATGTTCTTTCCCAGAAATAACTTCCCGGCATATACTGAATACTATCTAAGCTCACTGAGGGAAAAGACCAAATTTTGATGTCCATCTCCATGGACATTAGATTTTCAAAGATGATTTAATATGTGAATTATAAATAAACTATGCTGCTATTCCAATTCTTTTCTTTTGGAAAGAGGATTATTAAATAAAGGTAAGAAATAAATAGCATTTAATTTACCTCTGGAATTTCATAGAACATTTGATAAATTTTCATATGATACATTTGTAAAATGAAACACACAGGAACAAGAACTAGATTTATAACAGCAATTATACTGATTAGTAAGTTCTTATACAATCTACTATCTAAAAGAGTAACAGTTTTTCAGACTAGGAAGAAGGTCTCTGAATGAGCAGCTCAGTTCCTGACCCTGTCCTGTTTCATATCTTTATAAAAAAGATCTGACAGCATATTTATGAAAGTATTGAATAAAGTAACTGAGTGTCTTACTATAGGCACTTTCCTTTGGACACATTCTGGTTTCTCTTCATTTCTCTTACAATATGATTCCCAAAGCTGCATGAAAACTTTAGGCATAGATCTTCAGGGTTAAGAATGACATATGCTAAAAACTTGTTTGAAGAAACCCTTCTTGATATTCTGGTTTGGATAAGTGTCCCCCTAAGACTCCATGTCTTAAAGGCTTGGCAGCCAGCCTGTAGCACAATAGGAAACTAGTGCAATCTTTGAGAAGTGGACCACGGTCAAGGAAGTCAGGTAAGTTGAAGCATGCCCCTGAAGATAATATTGGGACCCTGGGCCCTTCCTGCCTCCCTCTCTTGTTTTCCTGAATCTAAATAGTGAACAGCTTCTCTACCATGTGTTTCCACCAGGATGGGCTGCCATACCACCGCTGCAAAACAACAGAACCACCTGAACATGGAATGAAACTTCTGAAACTTTGAGCAAAAATAAACCTTTCCTTCTTGTAAGTGGAATATCACAGGTTTTTTGCTCTAACAGGAGAAAGCTGACAAACATACTTCATAAACACAAATAATTCATCCGTTTAGAATACACCACACTTAAAATATATGTGCAAAATAAATAAAAACAATTTCAAGAAGTCTTTTATGTCATCTCCAGGTGCAGACATACATCTCCCTACAAGGGTCATGTTTCTTGCCCTTAAAGAATCAAGATCTTGGTTCATCCATGCTGTCACAAGTGACAGAATTTCAACCTGGGGGACGTTATACTGAGTAATATAAGCATATCGCATAGAAACAAATACCAAATAAGTTCATTAATATATGGAATCTCAAACTCATAAAAGAGGAGAAAAGGAAAAGGAGAGTAAGATGGTGAGTAGAGGGTGGGAGTGACTGGGGAAAAGTTAAATTGCGATGGTGTATGCAAAAGATTCTGTCTCCGGGCATCCAGGGTCTGAAAGAAAACATCATCCAGGCTCTGTGAGACTGTATGCCTATTGCATTCTTTATGTTTTTTTCAATTCTTAACTTGCTCCTAATGTGTTTTTTTCTGTAGCTCTTTGTTTTCTTTATTTAATGAGAGATAACAGAGAAAGCCAATATTTTTGTCAGTTTCATTTTACACTATTTATAAGTGAATTTTATTTCACAACAATGGCATCCTATGGTATAGTGGAGACAAGTGAATCAAAGCCAAAGTTTAAAAAATACTGGCCACTAATCTCTTAATTAAATGCTAAGCAAGACACTGAGAACAGTGAGAAAGATGTGCTATGTTCAAGTTAATAAGTTAGGGAGGCAGCCAGAGAAGTCAGATAACTCCAATTCATTGGGTTTGGTACTATGATAGAAATATGCACAAATTATTATAGGGGACTGCACAAGATACAATTTTGATCAAGCCTGGGGCTGCCAGAAGGTAATTGCTGAGTTTCAATTTAAAACCCGAGTAGAACCCAACCAAGCAAATAAACATAATATTCTCCTATCACAAAAGAGGCATCACTGTAAGCACAACCTTTGAAACTTCATCCTATAGGTTTGCATGCAATATATTTTATGTAGAAAACATTATGGAGTTGAATACGAAGACATGAAATGTAAATAAGTCTGGATAAGTTATTAGGGGTCAAATTAAAGGATTTTTGTGAGTCATGTTAACAGATTAAATTTTATTAGATGAAGTGAAAGACAGAGACATGATCTAATTTAGTTCTATCCCTTCCTATGGGGTATAAATTAAAAGAAGCCTGTGCCAAGGAAACTAGTCCATAAATTACCACAGTAGTCCTTGCAAGAGAAGGCAAATGTCTATGCAGTAAGACCCAGAACTGTTGAACAGAAGGGAGCTATTTAGGAAATATATATTAGCTTGATGTACGCTGTGAGATAGATTGCATAAGGATGTTGAAGAAAAGTAAAAAGCAAGAGAGTACCAAAAATGACTTAGAATGCATATCATGATTTTTAGGTTTTAGATGTTTAGGTTACAGGTAATTGTGAGACAATTCAATTATTGGTATTATTAAATCTTTGATTTATGGCTTTGAGACAGGCAAGTAATTGGAACTAAAAAATAAGTATGTGAGTCATAATCACAAGAGAATGGGGTTAGAACATTGAAAGGATATTCTGTGATGGCTTAAAAATGTAAAGAGAATTTAGCAACAGCAGGAACTCTGGAGTTATCACTTTTTATTACTGCATATAAAATCAGTTTATATTTTAAAGGATTAAAACAAAAATGATAAGACACTTTTCAAAATTCTATGGCTTAACAAAATGCATCTTCTGCCTGCCTTGCCTTCACTCACTCAGGTAGCTACACTGAACTTCCACATCACATGGAGGCTCCTCTCAGGTGAGACACTTGGTTGATTGGGCTGCACTTCTATGTTTTTTATTAAAGGCTTCTTCTTGACAGAGGGATCTGATGTCAGCATTCCAAGAGAGCAAGGCTGACTCTACAGTGAAGGTCATAAAAGAGTTCAGTAAAAGAAGAATCATAAGAGAGTTCTATCACAGAAAGAAGAAAGAAGGAAAACTTAAAAACAGAGTGATTAGCTAACAGGGTCAAATTTTAGGGAAAGGAAAAGTACTATTTGACTTAATGTGTAGGTATTATCTACTAGAGTTAGTAATTAAAGGTTATTGGTGTACAGAATGAGAACAGTTTTAAAGCAGATACAGGAAAAATTCAGAAGGCAATTAATTGAAAAACAAATGAAAGTAACTTACAAAAAGAGTTATATTAGTTTTTCTAAAGTATTAGATGAGGAGAAAGTAGAGGGAAATTAAGAATCATGCAGTGGTTGTATTTTTTAATGAGAAAGATGTGGATAAATGTACAGAGCTAGGAAAAAGAGACAATAGAAAGGTAAAAATACAAGAGGCCGAAAAGGTGACAGAGACAGAAGTAAAGAATATGGATACAACTACAATGGAAGAAGGAGAGATGTGAGGAGAAGAGGAAAATGAGGAGGGGGAGATAACTGCGGGGGGAGATAGCAAGAGACAAGAAGGCAGACACACATAGAGACAGAGACTCAGAGAAGCACATTCAGACAAAGAGACAGAAAAATAAACAAGTATACAGGAACAGAAAACACACATACAAACACAGACACAGAGAACCACACATAAAGGTACAAGCCATACAGAGATACAGGGAGGCATGGAAATAGAGGCAGACATATCAGTGTGAAAGTCCTGGGTTCAACCAAGGTCAAAGAAAGAAAGAAAGGGAGAGGGAGAGGGAGAGAGAGAGAGAGAGGGAGAGAGGGAGAGAGAAAGTTCCTATTCTAATGAATACTAATATACAAAAAAGTTTTCATATCCTAGAATACAAAATAAGATTTTCTTTCAACTCAGCATTTCTCAAGATATATTGTATTTCATGCTTATTTTTATGCATAGTTACATTGTAAAAGTGTTCAAATAATCAAATGTATTTGAGAATCAGTGAACTAACAAGATGTGTTGCATACCTCCTAGATTCTTTAATTTGCTAATGTTCCTTGTGAGCCTCCAGGATGAAAACAAAAATGTAGTGATTTTACATATTACTTGATCACAAATTGCTTTTTAACAGAACTTCTCATACCTATATGCTTTGTGGAACACAATTTGGGAAATGAAAATATATTAGTAAGTCCTTGAGTGCATGAAATAGTGTGTGAATTGTATTCAGTATTTTTTTACCTGGTATAACATCTATATTCTCTGCCACCTTCTATGGGAAAATGAGGTTGGAAAATAAACATGTCATCACAGCCATGTAGTTTGTGCCATTTTCAAGTCCACATCTTTCAAAATATAAAGTGCTATATTCCAGGTCTATTAATAATAACCTTAGTATTTCTTCACCCATTTCACTGTCTGTGACATGCTTAAAATGCTGAAAAATAATAAAATATTGGAATGTTTCTCTTCTTATTCTTAACACTGAAATTGTGTTATGCAAATATGCTATTACTTGTAACCATGGTACCTGCTGGTATTTTGCGATTTTATTTTAATTTAGTAAGTCTGAGTTTCTAACGAATGAATGTTAAGGCAAAGATCAAAACACTAGGAAAATGTATTTTAAATTAGAATGTCTTGATGGAGAGGGGTAATTGCGCTGATTCCTTTACATGTGAAAAAATGGACAGTTCACTGATACAATAACTCAACACAAGATTTAGGCTTAGAAAACTCGGGTTGTCTAAATGACATTCATATGTTGTAATAGCAGATAAAGTACATATATATCACATACCTATGTATCTATTGCCAACGCAAGCACATGGGCTATTTTAATAATATATACTTTTGCCCAATTTCATCTGCAACAGTCATTGGCATCAATTATTGAGATGGCTCAAATTGGCATGTTGGCTTTCCTGTATCCTGGTCATTTCATTTTTAAAATCAGCCTTTGCAAAATCACTATAAATGGATTTCAAATAGGAACATTTCTTTAATAAGCCTTCAAAACAACTAGTTCTATGCTTCATACTGATGCAATAAAAATATTGTCATTTTCCTTTGCACCTCAAGAATGGAATCACACATGCTATGTAAACATTCTGATATTGCAATGATTTATCATCTGGAAAAAAAGGATTCCAATATTACTTTGAAGGAGATGGGGAACTGCCAAAGCAAACAGAGAGAATTCTCATTATGTTGAATGAGGTGCATCTGAACCATTTTGGTTTTTAAATCCACATTTTACAGGGTAAATATATACTTGTTTAAAGGTATACATTTGAAATATAAAATATGGAGTGACCAGTACCATATATTTTTAAATGTCAATCAATAAACTGAGACAATCTAATGAAATTATAGAAAATTACTCATAAATGAACTACTATAATTTTAATAGTAAAATAGTAACTTATAAAATTATTTTATTACCATTAGGATACTTGATAATTCTAGAATCCAGTTTTCTGGGAAGTAGAATTATGCTTCAGGTGATAATTATAAGAAAGCCACATCTAAGAAAATGGCATCTCCTCTTTATGAGACCAAGGTATGCATCTTGAGTAGAAGTAGCTGTAGATGAAGTTTGCATAGAAAAGTAATTTGGCCTATTATTCATGTCTATAGCATAGATTTAACAACTTTAACTACCCAGAGAAAAAATTAAATCCATACAATATCAGTTCCCTAAAAATGTACTCAATTCTCTCTCTGCTGTGGTATATATTATTTTCTCTCATAGATAGTATACCAACCTACATTAAAGTCCACATTAAACTGGGATTATTACTCTGAGCTTTTTCTTGTTTTCTTAGATACAATCTTGGGTTCCTAAGCAGAAACACCATCAATACAGAGTAGTGAGAAGAACATGTCCTCTGAGCTACAGATACTCCTCTGCCATTAAGATTAATTTATTCTGTCTAATTTCATTTTCATTGTTTATTAGATAGTACTTAGTCAGATACATATAGAGTATTATTCAATATGTACTCAGTAACCAGTATATGCACACCACTTTATACACAAAAATACTTAAATATGGAGGTGGTTGTACTCAGGATCATTTTATTACATTTTTTTGTTATCTAGTAATTTTTTAACTATCTTTTATTTATGATTTGATGTGTTTTGATTTTGAGTATTCACTACAGTCAATTTTAGGTGTGGTATTAAGAAATCAGTTTAAACTTGTTTGCCTTCTAACAAAAAAGATGTATAATATAATTTAAACTTGCTGACATGGATATAATTGACCCAATTCTTGCCACTTCATGTTATTATTCACAAATCATAAATGTTGCTTTCATTACAGATGATTTTTTTATTTTAAAGAGAATAATGAAAAAGAATAATAGCAGAATATCAACAACATACACAAAAACAACACACAACAAAAACAATAAAAATGATTCACAGTTTCATAACAAAATGATAGGAATTAACAGTGTCTCTTATATTACATATTGTTATCTTCAACAAAGTTGCTCAGATTACCAAAGGTAAGAATGCAAGATGGATCAAATCATTAAAGAGAATAAAAAATAAAAACAAAAAATATTAGAAACTATATAGAGTTTCACTAAACAAGATGGTAGGAATTCACCAGTGGTTGTTATATTGCATATTGTTGTCTATTGTTGTCTTCAAATTAGTTCTTCAGATTACTAGATATAAGCATGCAAAACTGGTCAACAGAAAAAAGATTAGGCATTAATGTTCCTTTCAATAAACCATTAGATTTCAGTAGTACAGTTATTCCAGCTGTCCTTCTATATACATATATATGTGTGTAAACATCGTACTGTCTCCCTAGTGTAAGAATCTGAAAGAGTAAATAAAACCCAAAGCATACAGTAGATACTATTAAAGAGAAAGAAATTTCTTAAAGGAAGGAACAACTAGGATGAGGGAAAGGAGAAAAAGAAGAAAGAAGAAGGAAGGGAAAATCGATATACAGATGGTTTTCAAGATAGACTGTGTTTTCTTTGCTGTTTTGTTCTGAAGTTTCTAGGTCTCTTCCATGTTAGATCATTATTCATTATTTTCAGGCTTTAAAAAAAACTTTTTCACTAATAGATTCATGACTAAAACTATAAAATGGCACTAAAGGAAATACTATGTTAAAATTAGAATTCATTCCAAGAAAGAAAGCTCTATTTTAGGAAGTAAGTACCATTTGTCACTATTTTATAGTTTTAAGAAAAAGAAAAGCATGCATATGTCTTGGTAATGCAGTAAAAAATTGGAATAAAAATTTAACACCACAGGGAGTGATGTTGCATGTCTGTAATCCCAGCACTCAGGAGGCTGAGACAGGGAGGTCGCCATGAGTTCTAGGCCAGGCTGAACTATGTAGTGAGTTGAAGACCAGCCTGAGCTACATAGAAAGATCCTGTCTCAAAAAACAAAACCAAAACAAAACAAAAAAGGTAACATCTATGCTTAGCAGAAAGTTCAGTACACTAGAAAAAGAAGGAAAAGTCTTTATTCTGGTTAAGGTTTCTTAGAAAATGATGCCAAATATATTATTCCTAATGTGAAGCACTGTATTTAAAGTCAGGAAGAAGATGAAGACACTCACTAGTGGATATTGTTCTGAAAGGCCAACCCCATGCTGTTAGACACAGCACAAAAGATGGTATAAAGATAGAAAATACATTGCTGTTACTTGTCAATTATATATCTGTATATGTAGACAATCAAGGAAAACCAACCAGAAAGGATTAAATATAATAAGTGTGATAAAATGGCTCTTTAAAGTTTTACATAAAAAAATCATTTTCTTGTATAAACAAATCAGATATTTTAAAAAGTAAAGGGCTAAAGTCAAATCATAACAAGAAATGAGAGCGTGAACAATTGGAATATTCTTCACTCATATAAAAATTAAGAGTAAATCTAAGAATCCATAAAGAAAGATGCTATGCTCCTGTTTGAGAAGAAGCAACTTAGTAGATCAAACCCCAGTCACACTGAAATGTCAAATGTGGCTTTAATCCTGATAGTGTTAACTTCATCAGATTAATAAATGCCTGGCAGATTAGTAGAGCATGCTCCTGAGTGAGTCTGGGAGGCTCCTGGAGTCATGGGCTTGGGAGCGTTTATAGTCACTGGTTCCTCCCTGGTCCCGCTGTCCTCTGCTTCTCATAAACTAAGCAGTTTTGCTCTTCATCATCCTTCTGCCCTGCTCTCTCGGCCTTGGAACCAGCAGACCAGAGACTGAAATTAGGGGCACACTAAACTTTTCCTCCTTTAAGTTGTGGGTGCTAGGTATTGTCTCAGCAATGAGAAAGCTGACAAATGTATCAACCAAAATTTAATTACTCTTCACTGTGACTCGCATCTTCCAACACTCAACAAAACAGATTTTGCATACTAACATACAAGGACATTCAAGAGTTCTTTATATTTTCAAACAATTAAAAGACAACTGGAAATGATCCAGTGATATCAACAATGCAATGGCAGAAGTAGATCTTAAATCACTAATTAAAGTGTATTATTGGCGTGTGTATAGCAAAGGGTTAACTCAGTAGGTGTGGGTTGTCATACTCTGCCATCCCCAGATCCTGAGGGATAATCTCTAAATATCTAGACTATTGTGTATCATATACACATCTTTTTTTACATAGGAACTTTGGGCAATGACAGGTTATGCTAATGATGTGATACACGATTTGAGAAGTGGACCCTAAGGCCTCTGAAGCGGGTGGAGCTTCCCTGATTAGGTACACTGTTCATGCTATCACACATCTTTACTAATAGAAGTAAGTGCCATATAACTTCAATCCATATAACTTCAATAGGAAAGGGCAGTGGGAAATTTAATCTTAGTCTCTCATGGACATTGCCACTTATACCTTTTCGTTTTCAATTTTAATCTGCATCCTTATATCATAATACACTGTCACCAAGAGTTCAGTGGTTTTGGTAGTTCTGAGAATCCTGTCAGTGAAATATTTAACCTCTAGAGTTATCTTAAGGATTTCCAAATGTGTAGCATGTTATCCAGTGAAACTACACTTATATAATACCCTTAAATTTTTAAACAGCATTGTAGACATAGACACATACTCTCAGAAACACACATGCACAAAGAAAGGGTTTCAACAAAAGGATTAGTCTATTATCAATCTGTTGTTTTCTGGATTGTTTTACAATTGTTTGTATATTTGAACAATTTATGTAAAGCATAAATTACGAAGCGTAAATTTCTATATTCTCGTGCCTTGGGCCACCACCCCTAGTGTGACATCACAATTCCTGAGGTAGCATAGCAGAGTGATCGAAGTCTGTGATCCTAGTTCTTAACACAAATTTCACTCATTATCTCACTTTATTTTTATTTCTTTATTTATGAAACATAATTCTAGACACTTATTTTTCTTATAGTTCAATTAAATGCCATTTAAGATACCAGAACAATGTCTTTTAGCAGTAACTGAAACAATTAATTTCCACTTTTTTCATTTTTCTTTAAAATAACTTTGGTTTCAGCATATCTTTTTGGCCAAAAATGAATATTGAGTAGGCATTTTTACTAAATAACTGCATACATTAATGTATTTGTTATGGTTAATACATTGTGCCAACTTGGGGAGTCTAGAGGTTTGATTAAGTGACTCAGCAGTTCTGCCTCATGGGGTGAAAAGGACACGCCCTTACCCTTCTGGGATGTTGCTTATTGTGTTAATTTGAGAAGTTTAGAAGGTTAATTATTTAACTCAGAAGCGGTCCAGGGTGCTTATTTTGCATTCATCCTGAGCCTGTGCAAGAGGCAGGCAGGCAGAGGGTGTGGGTGTGGAGGACCACCGCCACCTCCCCAGAGCAGGTAGACTGCATAAAAAGAAGGAATTGAGGAAGGAGCGGCTGCTGGTTCTTCGGAGGAGCTCGGGTCTTTGCCTTCAGCTTGGTGGTCTCCTGGCTTCTGGTGCAGACTGTTGGGCGTCTGTCTGGACTCTTCAGCCTTCTGGTGTTGGCTCTCCGGCCTTCATCCTAGATTCTTCAGCATTCCGTCGCAGACCCATCAGCCTTTTGATACGGACTTGCACGGACACTGCAGCGAGCTCCAGGCCCGGGGCTGGGCTCTTAAACCTCCAGCATGCAGACACCCTCTGCACGCTTCCTCATCCAACTCTGTAGCTGACCATTATAAGCCAAACTTGTAATTCCTTGTACATTTGTTTATCTTGTATTATATCTGTTCCTCTAGTAAACCCTGACTGATACAGTATTCTATGTTAATTAGAGGTAAAATTAAGTATAACAATTTAAGTTGACAAAATATTTCCTTTAAAATTGTCTACCTTGCTTTAGGAGTTTAATGTAGCATGAAAGAAAGCTTACATATCCTTAACTTTTATTTCTTAGTAGTTAACATTTTTCTGTTTGTATGCTGAAAGCAACCATAACTTATTTTCCAAATTTATGTAAAAACAATTTTTATTATAATTGCTCTAGATTCTTTCTACTTATAATATGAATTTTCATTTTAGTAGCTATCCCTGGTTAGTTTTATTTCTTTATCATTTTCTTCCTATGTTTTCAAGTTTTTCATTTCTTTAGTGACATTCTCCACAAGTTGGTAATATGCAACAAACCCTTTAAGGCTTATTTTTTATTATTCTTATAATTTTCTTTATAAATCTGTTTCATGTTTACTTTAATCTTAGTTAATGACTTGGCAATTTGTCATCTTCACAATAATTCATAGCCTTAACTTTTCCATAGCTTTTGCTTTTAGCTTCTGTTGCATCTCATTTATGCTAAAGAACTATAAAATGTGTGAACAATGGATTTGGAGTTAGGAGAACATACTTCTGGGCTCTTCTTCAAGCAATACTTGAACAGATGTTTGACTACTTAGGCCTGCATTTCCCGATAAGTTTTGCCAGAAATTTTGCCCATCTGCTGACTCTCATAAAACTCTGTGGTCCGTCATTAAAATATTGTTTTCAATTTTCTGTCCTTATACATCTGTTAGTTGATTGTTGACTCAGGCTAAGAATAAAACTAAGATGATACAATGTTAAGAGATGTCTCCTTGAAACCATTTACAATACAATACATATATACTTAGACACGATAAATAAGCCTACAAATATACAAACATGACTAAGTCTTAAAGCAACGAGGAAAGAGCAAAGAAGTCACTATTCCTTTACAGGCCTTAATTGAAACGAACACACTTAATGATAACAAAATTATATGGGGTTCTATATTTACAGCCTCTTAGCATCTTGCATTGCCAGAGAAAGCTCTCAGGAAGAAAGGAGGCAGGAGGAGGTTGAGCTGATTGGAAGACATTCTAATTACTATGTGGATGCTTCACCACAACCATCTGACTGATCAATAACAGAGTCCAAGTGAATGCCTACAGCTTTATGTTGCCTTAAAAATGTCAGTAAATATTCAAAGACACCTTTTACCTCCTTGTAGAGAGCTACTGACCTTGTTAATTTGTAGCAAACTAACTCCCATACGTTTATTTCAAAGTTTCACTGTTGCAAAGCAGATAAAGAAATATCTGGCACTTTGGAGTATATAAGAGGTGTCTAAGGTCTGGCCTTGACACTTTAGTTTTTGTCTCCTGGGTGACTATTGGCACTGACAGCACCATGTGGTTTTCACTTTCTTCCTATGGAGATATCTGTAATGAACTCAATGTTTTGTTTTTATTGCCTAGTAACTGATGTATACCCATCTTTCTTTTTAGCTGGGCATAAACCAATTAATCCCCAGTGTTTTAAAACAAACTGGTACTTTTCATCACCTAAAAATTCTGAGTACTTTCCATGTCCTAAAGGCTGATATTAAAATTTGTACATATTAGGGCTGTGGATATAGCTCAGTGGCACAGTGCCTGCCTGGCAAGAACAAGATCCTGAGTTTGGGGCTGGGGATTTAGCTCAGCGGCAAAAGCACCTGCCTGGCAAGCGCAATGTCGTGAGTTCAGTTCCCGGTACCGGAGAAAACCAAGAAAAAAAAGATCCTGAGTTCGATTCCTGGTACCATAAACAAATAAATAAAATTTATACAGATCAACATGTGTCATGTTTAGCTTTGAGTTTTAACACAGTGTTCAGAGAGAACTTTGGTAAAATTCTCCATACGGGACTAAAAAAAAAGGGGGAAATCCTGACTTCCACCAGGATTTACCACATAGTTAACTTCCTCTGCCTTCTTCAAAACAGTAAGTTAAAATGTGAAACTGCGTACTGCAGTAGGTCTAAGAGGAGAAACGCTGAAGCCAGGCAAATTTAGTCACAGCTCCACTTCACTGACTTACTAGATGAGTGATATTCTACAGGACATTTAAACTTGCAGCAAAAAAAAAAAGAACAGACCTCATAAGACAGCTGAGAGGATTATATGACTTCATTTAGATAATTCTTTGCAAAATTTTGTTAGAAACTCCTCTCCTTAAAATCTCTGTCCACTTGATGTGCTCATTAAGTATTATGGAATAGACAGGGATGTGCTACCTAGATTATCCCAGATAAAGTCAAGTCTCCCTAGATGTTATCTGTGTGGTTTAGATTTATAAAATAAGATCAATAAGAGATGTGGTATATTTATACCTTGGAGCAGTTGTCCAGGGGTATGCAGAAGCCAGAGTTTATTTGTTCTGTCTGTGAAAACATACAATGGCCAAATAAAAAAGTAAATACTAATAAAACCCAACAAAAACCCTATATAGCAATGGTGACTTAAAAATAAGTGTTTCAAACAGAGATGTGAAATTAACGTCGACAATAATGAATGACCATTAACTTTTTCATTCATAAACATTTATTAAGTATCTACTCTGCACTGACCATTGCTGTAGGCACTGGGAATACAAGAGTGAACAGATCAGTTATTCTAATCTTCCACAATTTACATTACAGAGGCAAGAGAGAGATGGCTTATACAATTAAATAATAACCAATATTATACAATGATAAGTAGACACGTGCACACACATAGAAGGTAATAAATTGTATACTTAATGTAAAAGTGCAACAGATACAGAGGTAAAGGAAATTAGGAGGGCTAATAAATGGGGTGCAATTTAAATAATATAGTCTAGGTAGCCTTCACAAAGAAGACAAATTATGAGAAAAAATTTCCAAAAATGTGTTAATATCTTTTTAGATAATAAAACAAGCAGTCTAACGAAGGCAACTAAAAACTTTTTGTGATCCCCAAATGTTGCCAAATCTCTTGAGCGGGTCTAGCCTCAAGAAGTAAATAAACTTTGATTGTGACAAAGACATAAACTATTGAAATAAGTGTTGATAATATAACCATTAGAGAATTACTGTAGGGGCTGGGGATTTAGCTCAGCGGCAAAAGCACCTGCCTGGCAAGCGCAAGGTCGTGAGTTCGGTTCCCGGTACTGGAGAAAAAACCAAAAACAAACAAACAAACAAAAAACAAAAAAGAATTACTGTAGTTTTGCCCTTGACAAAAACTGTCATATGTGGTCTTTCCAAGTCTGGTTTCTATCTTTTCATCATTCTATGCAGAAAGGCTATTGTTTAGACTATATAGAGTTCTCATAAAGGTTAATTGAAGTATGGTGAACATGTTTTTCTGAGTTAGCTTAGCCATATACTTATGTTTAGCCAGGAATGTAGGGCCTATGATTGAGGCTGAGACATGAATGTTAGACTTAACTGAGTTGATAGATCCTTGTTACAGGTCTGTTCTTTCTACTGATTGCCTTTGTGAATTCTTGTCATAGAATTGTTCTTTTAAGTATTTATCAAAGCTTTATTCTTACCAATCAAAAACTTGAACAAATTTCCCTGGGAGTGAGTTTTACCAGCTGACTCTTATTTGAATTGTTCCACATACTATAGTCAACAACAAGCAAAATGCTGCTCTTCACTCATCCATGAATGGATAAGTTCTATGAATTTTTTCCATTTCTATGAATTAGAAATGCAGAATTCAGCATCCTTAGTAGATCCAGGAGAGCATGACCACTTTGTACCAAAGTCAGACAGAATTTTGACAGCTGCATCTAGCACATAAGCAGGTTGGTAAATGAGAAAATTTTTTTGCTGTAGAAAAATAATAATAAAAAATATCTACCTTAAAGTATTATGGTGAGAAATAAATGAAATAAAGCATGTACAATTTAGGGCAGTGCCTAATATGTAATTAAAGATGTTAATAATTTTTGCCAAATTCCCTTTCACCCATACTCACAATTGGGAAATTAAATATAGATATTTAATATCTGTATTCAGTCTAACTAGTATCTAGTAGACAGCGTTTAGCACCTAGTATCTAACATCTAGTATCTAATCCGTCCCCTTGGGGATAACACAGTGTAGTCCCAATAGTGAGCAATCCCCTTAGGGGTTATGAAATTCTTCGGGTTGGCCCAATATGCAGTCTGTAACCATTCCTTAGAGACAAAGACCCTGGACAGTCTTATTCAAAATAACTATGCAGAGGTAACCTAATAAATTTGATGGACTAACAAAAAAATTAAGACAAGAAAAAACAGAAAAAGAAATGTTATTTCAAGCTTAGTACTGAACTGAAATGAAAGGAGTCAGAAAATAGTTAGTAGGTGATTTTTCCTTCAAGAAAAAACAGAAAAAATGTAAATAGGAATACAATAGTTGGCAAAATAAGAATTGGTCATTGAAAGAAGGATGGAATCTCACACACAGAAAAACTTTAAGCCTCTGCTTCTGTATCTGGGGTTGCTTAGGTAAAGCCCAGCTGAGGATGAAGAATAAATGCAAGCCCCTGTTCACCCATTTTTTGCTTCTTGTTTCTGTGATTTCACAGATGATTTTTAGTGCTAGCATTCAAGATCAAAATGAGAAAACATTAAAGTTTCTCATGGATAAAGATGAATTCTGCCTTCTATATCCATTAAAAATTTATCCTAAAGGTAGCTGATGATTCAGGAAAGATATATATGTCCAATTTACATTTTTCTCTCTGTAATTATAAATTTACATTACTAGTTAAAAGTGAATAAAAATTCACTTTTAAGAAGTAAATTTCTTAGCCTAACTGTTTCTTTAGGAGTAAGAAATATTCTTTCAGATCTTAGTACATTATAGAAATAGCTATAATACTTTACAGTAAAGTGTACCATTGGTGTAGTTTAACTTCATATAAAGAGCAGTATACTTTTCTCCTGTCTTAAAAGTTTAAATAGCTTTTCATTTCTTAGAAAATGTCTTATGAGCAGCAATGAACCACAACCACCTCTAAGTTTTCAAATTTAATTATCTGCCCTGTGGAGCATTTGACCTGTTGTTTCTTCTCTTCATTCTCTAAAATATTTTCCATTTTTGCAATATTACCATTCATCCAAGAATATCCCAGTGGATGAACAGAGAAATTAAAAAAAGAGAGCTATAACACCCAACAGTTAATTGGCTTCTTTTTTAACAGAAGATGAATTATTTAATGCAACCTCAACACAGTGGTTAAGAAAAGGTTTGAAAAACATTTATGATGGATAAAATACTCTCTGTATTCAAATAAGTCACAACACATGACTGAGGTTTTAATGTGTTAAATATAATTGGGTTTCTGATTCAAACAAGAATTTTCCTTACCAGAGGTTATTTTCATCATAATTTTTAAAAAATTCTGATCATGTTAAAATATTTATATTATGTTTTTATTTTAAAAACATTTTAAAGTTATCCCAATATTTTAATTTTCTAGTAATCAAAGAAAAATCTGTCAGGTCTGATACTTATCCTCTGCCTTCATTGAAAAGAGCTAACCGCATATTCTGTTCTGCTTCTTCTTCATTTGCAATAACTGAGGACTTCCTCAAAGGAATAGTTTTCTTTGCCTCAAAATGATATACTTCACTCTAAAAAAATCAGTACTACTAAGCTTAAATTTGCTTCTCAATAAGCTTGTGTCCACTCCTACTCCATGCTCTAATGCCTGTGGACCCCCACTAGAAATGATCTCCCTCAGGAGTACAGAAAATTGTGGTCAATTGCTGTAACCTCCTGAATTAACTCCTCAAACAAGACATATTCAGATACTTTAAGTTTTTCTTCTTAAGTCACTTCCTCCACATACCTAACAAGTATTGTTTTTCCCTTATTTCTTTTGAATTTTTTTTTCAGGGCCAAAAAGTTGGTGAAATGTTTTAAGATACCTCCCTGGAGCTGTGCAAAAAGTTCAGTGAACTTCCACTTCTTTCCTGGAAAGTAGTGGCTTCCCACCATCTCCTCTCAGGGTGTAAGATAATATATTCAGAATCAATAGAAATTCATTTCAAATGGGAAAATAAAAGTGGGTCATTTCACAACAGTCATCAAGAACTATCTCTTTCCTCAAAGGATTGCAAATGTGAGAGATGATGTGTCCATCGGGAAATATCTCTGAAAGAAAATTTCCCTGGCATTTCAAAAATGTTTCCAAGCCTTTTTTCTGAAATGACTAAAATTATAGAGTTTGATTTTAGAGAGAAAATTAATATCCAGTCCTCCCTTTAACCCTACTTAAAAGGTATGTAGTAAATTTTAAAGCTTTCAATAATGTTTAAATATACAGTTTGTGTAATATAATTGTAGCTGGAATTGACCACTTCAGTTTAAAATGTATTGGTACCAGTGAAATCAGTCATAAATACAACATCTTCTACCTATTCCTTATCCCCCACTTACCAGGGTCCCTATTCTGCATACACAAGCAGACATAACCTTTAATAATAATCTGAAAGGCAAAAGTGCCCTCAGTGGGGAGCTTGATAAAAGAAACCAAGTTCATCTCTTCACCGTGATTTCCCTGAAGTTCAGATAGGCATGTAAATATATGTTTGTTCAATCAGTTAATTAATAACAGTGGAAATAAATGAGATGAGACAAGGTAGGTGACCACAGCTGTAAATGGAAATCAAAACCTATTATAAAGCTCCGCATGCATTTCTAGGCCAATCTGGAAATAACTTTTCTCCCTGTCATCTTTCACTTTCTTTGACTCTGGAAACATTAATGCCTGATTTTCAAAGTATGTTCAGTTTTCTAACTTCAAAGTTTCCCCTTTTATTTAACCTCTGAAATATAAAATTTTGACTATTCAAAATAACACAAAAAGAAGTTAATTACTAAAATTATGTTCTAGCAAGTGTTAGTACCCTAAGTGGCACCTTAATCTTGACATTTATTGTAAAAAGTTAATAAGCCTTATGCATATGAAGAAAAACTCAAAGTAGAATAAAATGTACAGCAAAACTTGCCAAAGGCTTAATTAGAAAAAAGAAATCTTTGTAAATATCTGTCACATTGGAGTAGAATAAATGACCCATGTTAACAGCAGTGTCTCTTAATATACAACAGACTTTTCAGAACAAATTTTTTTTCTCCTGCAAACCTCTCATTAGTGCAGAAGTTCAGAATTTTTCAGTGTTGCAATAAAGAAAACAATTCCTTTGACCTCTCTGATTTTCTCCCTCACAAAACACAAAGTGTGCTAAAATTAGCTGCTATCAAAGTTCATGTGATTCTGTATCTTGATCACATTTAAGGATGTGTTCTTTTCAAAACTGTAGACATGAATTTCCAAACTGTACAAGAGGATGACTCTTTATGCTGTTTTCCATTTATCTCCTAGGACTTCTAAGTATGTGCTTTTGCAATTAAATAGAGCTCTAGGCTTTTCTGCAGCACACCTAAAGACCCTTCTATCTCTCATCTTTCATCTTGTTCCATGTTCTCTCCTTTTATTACACTTGAAAGTTTCTTTGGTCTTTTGATTCTTTCCTCTTTTGTTTTAAGTATAATTTTCAGCATATATTTCACACTTACTAGAATTCCCTATCTTTGAAATGTTCAAACAACATGCTTTAATATTATTCCATAAATTTTGTCCCCAAAAGGCTCTGTGTTTATTACAAAGATCGGTAAATAATTCCTCTGCTTCTTTTAAACTACCTGGATGGTAATCTAAAGCAGCAGCAGAAATCTATTGATTTCTTTTGTTTGGTTTTGTTTGTTTACTTGCAGTTTTGGTTGTCAAATCCAGGGCCTTGCCCTGTACCACTGATACATCACTAGTCCTCCTATTGTCATTTCTAACTGTGATGGACTGGCTCCATGTTAAAATGGAGTTGATATGACCACACTGGCCATAGAAGACAATCCAAACCTCCTCCTGCTTATGGTCTCTTGAGGGCCTCTACATGAATTGATTATTAAGTCAATATAAAGTCAGTTATTCAAATTATTGATATTATAAAATTATGTGGATTAATTTTAATATGTATTTTATTTCCACATGATAAGACGGGTTAATTTCAAATCTTGAAGTATGAAGTAGAAACTTACAATCTTCAGGCTTATTTTTTTCTAATTTGAGTAGAGAGCATTTTCATTTTAATCATATTGCCTCAAGGCCAAAATTTCACTTTCATCTTACTAGTTCTGTGCCTTGCATCAATAACGTATTTTCTCTTCCATTTTTAAAAGCAAAAGAGTTGACTGATATAAAGATTTCCCTGGACAGCACTATTCATATTTTGTGAAATTGTGGTTTGAATAAAATCGGATGCTTATGGAAATGCTATTAATTTGATGCTTAAAATTGTATCAGTCAATCATGAAAATATTTTAGGTGAATTCATTTCATATGTTCTATTCTTAAAAATTAAACTTAAATCATATGTTAACTTGCATTTCTAGGACAATTATTTAAAATGATTAAATACCATGTTTCCATTTGCATAATGCAACATGCAGTATAGATAAAGTAAGACTATACTTTTCAGAATAAAACCATTTAATAATTCACACTAAATACTCATAAGTATGACCTGCATGATAACATCTATGCTGTCATTAGATATAAAATTGAGACCTGAGTCTTTAAGTATAAAATGATTCATAGCATATTTATAGGAGAGAGAACCAATATAAAAGGGATCCAAGGTAAATACGAAAAATATTTTTCAGGAGAATGTGATAGCAATGGAATTGTACACAAAATAAGCACTGGAGAGCCACATTTTGGCAGGATCCTCTGAACTCCTTTCCAAAGGAGAGGCTTCCTTGCCAATGACTTAATCATACCAGGTTCTCTGGCAAAACTAGCCTTCTCATATCCAAATGCCAATGAATATCCGCATCATAAGAGTTCTCTGCCCTGCCTCAGCAAACTTCTACTTAGAATTTGGCTTCCAACAGAGGCCTGCTTTGAGCAAAAGATTCTGTTGGTCATGGTCCCATGAATATGCATGGCCACATGATAGCTCTATTACTTTTTGAAACTGGTAAATTGGCATTCTGTGCTTACATTTCCTTTATGTGTAATTGGAGCGTATACTCTGATGTGTGGTGAAGGCTAAAAGTCATTCATTGCCTAAACAAATTAGTAATTAAGAGGCAGATCTGTGTTCATTGTCCTTGCTAATAATATAAATATTGTGAACTTGTCAATACGAGCGAGGACAAAGTGCATTTTTTATCATTTATAAGGACAGGTATGCCTTACAAACAATCAAATAATGAGCTTTTCCTGGAGGTACCCTTAAGACAGACAGTACTTTTCCTTTAAACTTTTAACTGATTGTATCACTGCCATTAAGAACAACAGGAATGCTTTTGTATTTTTCCATAAATAAAGACAGAACCATAGCTACTCTGAAAATAATTACTGGGCTGGGGATTTAGCTCAGTGGCAAAAGCGCCTGCCTGGCAAGCGCAAGGTCGTGAGTTCGGAGAAAAACCAAAAAAAAAAAAAGAAAGAAAATAATTACTGATGGTAGGTCAAAATGATACATTCAACATTTTTTTTTGAAAAGTTTAGCATTTCAGGTATTTATTAGAGACAAATCTGTGAGATCAAACAGTAAAAATGTATATTGTAATAGTAAAGGAAACAATAGAAGAAAATTTTAGAATTTGAAGGTAGAAGAAAAAGTGGGAACAAAATCAAAACAGAACAAAATACCCTCTACCTAAAGCTGATAACATATGGAATGCAGAGGATGAATTGATTTGGAAGAACTTCTAATAGGACCAAAAGTAATTAGAGTGAAGGTGTCCAGCAACAGGAATGAAGACAGCCATCCGCACTAAAAGCACAAGTGTGGTCTGAAAGTCTAAGACACAGTTTGATGACTCCACACAGCCCGCGTACCATGCAGTGTTTTATTCTTGCATCCTAAGAAATACTTGCATAATGTAGGATCCAAAGATTCTTTACTTTGTTTTGTTTCTTTCTAGAATTTTAACTTTTGCAGTAAGTTTATGATTTATTTCAAGTTATTTTTCATAATGTTGAGTTGGTAACTGAGGTTCTTCTTTTTTTAGCACCTGCTCATCCTGGCAGGTGACTGAAATTAAATTTTCCAAAGTACATAAATCAGAGGATCCTGGGAAACACCAAGCATGGTTGATGTTCATGCCAGTGATACTTTACAGGAAAAAGAAACAGTAAATACAGTATTGTAAACAGAATATTGAGATCCTAGCTCACTTTCTACAGCAGTCCTTAAAAGTCTGAAGTCAAGCTTTCATTTTGTAAGAAAAAATTGGGGGTAATTATTACCTTCTAGAGAATCCGACCGATAAAAAGAATAACACAAGAAAATATTGTCAAATGTTCCCCAATAAAATGCCCCCCTGGCCTGCTCACATTGCAATACGTTTATTGAGTAATTGCCAAGCCCCACCAACACACAGAATACTTGAGAGCTTAAGTGAAGTTTGTTGAAATGAGTTTTCATAAAATATGGAACATTTCTATCACATCAAAAATTGTCTTCTGCCACAATCATCTACCGACACAAGTTCTTGACAACTACTGATCTGTATTTTACCCCATAGTTTTCTTTCTGCATAATTTCATATAAATGGAATAATTTATGTAATCTCTATTGTCTGTCTTCTTTCTATGTACATGATTTGGACAATCATCTATGCTCTTACATGAACTAGTAATTTGTTCTTTTTGATTGCTAAATAGTATTCCATTATACAGATATACTAGAGTTTTATTGTCCATTCACTAATCATTAGAATGTGTGATCATCTACAGCTTTGTAGATATTATGAATAATTTCATAATCTCCAGAGAACATTGTGGATATCTTGTTCTATAGAAGTATTTCCATTTTTCTAGTAAGAACCTAGTTATAGAACAACTTATATAATATGTTGAGTATTCAAACAAAAGAAACTGCCCGATTGTTTCCCAAGTACTGCTACCATTTTGCATTGTTACTCACAATGTATGGGAGATCCAGATATTTATGTCCTTGTCAGTGCTTGCTATTAACCATCTTTTAATGTTAGATATCCAGTTTGTATACACAGTATCATTTCATTATGGCCTATATTGCACTAATTTGACAATTTAAGATGTGCATACTCTGATTTTAGCATTGCTATTAGAATATCTAATTTGGAGAAGAATGTACTCAAATTTTTCTTAGTACAGTAGTGTCTTTCAAAGACAAGTGTTTTTAATTTTGATATAATCCAACATATCAATTCTTTTAGTACATGGTTGTTACTTTTTGCATCCTAAGAAATACTTGCATAATGTAAGATCCAAAAATTCTTTGTTTTGTTTCTTTCTAGAATTTTAACTTTTGCCATAAGTTTATGATTTGTTTCAAGTTATTTTTACAATGTTGAGTTGGTAATTGAGGTTCTTCCTTCTTTTTTCAGCGTCTAGTATTTTTCTACAAATTTTATTATTTAAATTTTGAACTAGATGGATGATAATTCTTGAAAAATCTTTAGTAGTTTGTGTTGCTAAGAAATCTGATAATTGTACCTAAGTTTTTTAATTGATTGACATTAAGTTTTTCCCAACGTTACCCCATAATATCTGTAGATAATGCACAGTGACATTCCCCAATTTTGATGACTTGCCTCTTCTCTTTGTTCTTGATTCATCTGGCTAAAGAGTTCTTTCACTACATAATTTTTCATTTAACCTGTGGAATTTAGAAGTTTTTGTTATTATTTTTGAGACAGGATCTCACTACATAGTTCAATCTGGGCTTGAATTCACTGTGTAGCCCAGCCTGGCCTCAGACTTGCAGCAATCCACATGCCTCAGCCTTCAAAATGCTGGGATTACAGGCATGTGCCACCATGCCTGGCTAAAAACGTGTTATTTAATCTTGGACCGTTATTGATTTTTCTGGATACTTTCTGTAAGTTTTTTGGCTTTTATCTCTAAATTTACAACTTAGTGTCCTTGTGCTATGAATATATACTTTGAATAATTTTAATATCATAAATATATCAAAGTTTGTTCCATAGCCCAGAATGTGGTTTGTCTTGTGAATACTATAGATATATTTGAAAATAATACCTATTGCTCTTAAATACTCTATCTTACTTGGGGTTTCTTTCTTTTTACTTTTTTTTGTTGTTCTTCTAGGTTGGATGATTTCTATTAAGTTTTCTTCTGGTCTGTGTAATCTTTCCTCTGCTATTTCAAGTGTCATGGTAATTTGATCAAAGAGATTTTTTATTTCTGACATTGTGGATTTTTGTTTCTAGCATTTTCTTTGTACTTTTTATTATAATTTCCATTTCTGTTCAGATTTCCTATTTGTCCATACAGGGTTTTCTTAGCTTCCATGCTTTGATTTTACATCACTTACTATATCAATGATAGGTATGTTAAATTCACCATCTAGTATTTTTATCCTTTTGGCTTGTCTCTGGTTTAATTTTCTGCTGTTGCTTTGTTTATTTGTTTGCTTGCTTGTTTACTTTTACTGTTTTCTTCTTTTGATACTGAGCTTCACTGTAATGCTTTGTTTTCATTTATGTCTCATAATTTTTATTAAATGACACTGAGATTAAAAGTAGGAGATGGGGGAGGTGCTGGGGATTTAGCTCAGTGGCACAGCGCCTGCCTGGCAAGCTCAAGGTTGAGAGTTCGACTCCCGGTACCAGAAAAAAAAAAAAAAAAAGTAAGAGATGGTGAAGAAAACAATGTTTATACCCAAAAATGCGCACAACCATTCCTTTTCTTCTCGTTAGTGGGAGGGGGTCAGTGTTGACACAGTCAGTCCGTCTGAAGCTGAGCTGAGTTAGGTCTTTTGCTATTACTGTAATTATCTTTGGTACTTTCACATTCCTTCCGGTGTAGCCTGTTGATTCTGCATGCAGAATGTGAGGCCTGGAGGACTAAAAGATTCAGTTTTGTATTCCTGGTACACCCTCATTGGGTCGGACACCTCCATACTTTTGCAGTAGCAGGACTCTCTCATCTCTTACCTGTTCCCCAGCAATACACTGCTTTTCCTTCTTACTCACTGGAAGGTTGGTGGTGCAGCCTGAATTTCTTAGTTCTCTTACTCTCTTAATAAGAGCCTCTGCACCTTAGCCTCAGAGCTAGAGCTTTCTCCAAAATCTTACTCATTCCAGAGTGATAGCACAATTCTGCTTCTTGTCAGTGAAAGATGCAGGATTTATGAAGGATTTCTTTTTGTACCCTTCCTCTCCTATGAAGTAGCAGCGTTCTTTGCATGCTGCACCTTGGTCAGGACCAGGGGAGAATAGTTTATGTATAAACAGATTTCTTACCCTATCCTCATATGTCATTCAAATAAATTTGTGTTGGTATATGTAAAAAGAAAAACTTTTTCTGATGATAGATTTGGTAAAAATCATGGCTGGATATGTTTAATATAATTAGAGATAAATTCCTAGTGTCTGGGCTCTTACACCACCTAAATTATCCTCAATTTTTAAAACGGTGTGCTCATTAAAGTACTTGTTTCCTCAAAAAGCTTATGGAGTGTAATTTTTATAAACAATTAGTGCAGTGAAGAGGAACAAAATCAGTCAACAATGCAATGTTTTCAAACACCAGTCTAGTGGAAAAATCTCAAATAATTTCATTGACAAAAATTCTGGAGGAATGAGAGCTTGCCTCATACAATAAAGTTAAATTTATAGTGCCAAAGAATAAATGAAATTCCCGGTTGATAAGCAATTATCATGAGGGGATAAACCACTGTAATAGGTGCCAGTTGGCAAGGGCTACGCTGGTTGGCAGTCTGTGTCAAAGCCACAGACTGAATCAACACCCTCACTGAACCCTCATCTCGCCCATTGAGGTGTTCAGTGTACAACACGGCTGACACGTTTTTGTGAGACTACTGGAAAGCTCTTGTGCTACGCCTATTCTGCATCTATTCTTAAAAAACACAAGGGAAAATAAAGAGGATTTTGTTTCATTAAAATATATGTCTAGAAGCACTGGTGTATCTGTTTTTCCCAATTTCATTGACAAACAGAAATGTTTTTTAATTGTTCATAGGTTACTACCATAGGTCTGGCTCTTTTTTTAAAAAAAGATTTAGTTACCCAGTAATCTTCGGTTACACTCATGTCAAACTTTCAAAAGCAAATGTTTATTTTCTTTAAAGAAGTGTGAGTTGCTAAACTACAGAGAGCAGTCAGTCAGAAACTCAGGAAAGAAAAGCCTCCAGCAGAAGTAAGTGTTTAAAAAACTCATTATACTTTATCCACATGGACAGATTGTAACCATAGAGCAGGTGGGCTGCATCTTATTGGTGAGGTCTCCAGAATAAAGGAGAATGCAGTAGAAGGAAAGGCAAAAGGGCTTATCACATGGAAGGTAAATTGCTCTCCAAACTGATTTGCTGAGCTCAGAACAGATATTTTTACTAGGGTGAGTGGATGTGTTTAATATAAAACTGTAACAAGCAAAAACTTGCTTTACCTACATAAACTCTCTCATCCTCAGATTGTGCCTTTTCAAGAGGCTTTATATTCCACCCATACTATATCTGCGGCATACATTATGTATGGTTGCACTTGTACCTGTAAATAAGTGAATGTATTAATAATGAAAAAACTATGTATAGAAAGAGTTGAAAATTTAGTGTTGGTGTCAGCCAGAGCTGGGCTGAACACCAGACATCTTTGGGAAGCCCGGTGAGTCTGGGCTGTGCCTTGCTGACCAGTGTGCAAGGCAGGCAAAAGCTCGGGCACCCTCTGGTGCTGCAGTGACTACCTGCCACACTACAGAGTGTCGGCCCAGGCTGGGCTGAACCCTGGACTTCTTCGGGAAGCCCGGTGAGTCTGGGCTGTGCCTTGCTGACCAGTGTGCAAGGCAGGCAAAACCTCGGGCACCCTCTGCGGCCTCGGTAGCTGCCCACCACACCCACAGTGTTTGGGCCCGGGCTGGGCTAAATCCCAGACATCCTCAGGAAGCCCAGTGAGTCACAGCTTTGCATCCCTGACCAGCGTGCAAGGCAGGCGAAACCTTTAGGGCCTAGGAGGCTCCCCGCCACACCCACAGTGTGTTTGCCTGGGCTGGACTGAGCCCCTGGACATCTTCAGGAAACCTGGTGAGTCTGGGCTCTGTGTCCTTGATCAGCTTGCAAGGGAGGTGAACCCTCGGGCAACCTTTGGGACCTAGGAGGCTCCCTGCCACACCCATAGTGTGTCTTCTGGGGCTGGGCCAAACGTCAAACACCTTTAGGAACCCAGTGAGCCACTCTGGCGCCTCCACTACTAGGGTGTGAAGAACATGGATCCCTCGACTTCTGGGGCCTTAGTGGTCACTGCCAGAGCAGCACACACTCCCCTGGTAGCTCAGCTGAAACCTGGACATAGTCAGCAACCTCGGGGAGCTCACCCTCACCCCTCCCCTTCCAGTGTGGGAAGAAGGCTCTGTCCTGGGCAATATCTAAAGCCTCAGTGAACTCGACCTGCATCCCCCGCTACTCTTGTGGAAGCTGGGCCAAACTCCAGACAGTCTCAGGAAGGCCAGTGAGCCTCCCCTGCCCTTCTCACACACACTTAGGAGCCAAATGAATGCAACAAAGTTCAGGAGCATCTGGGACATCACCTTGCCACCACTCACCAGCACAAGAGCTACACTGAGCACTGGGGATCTTCAGATTCTCACCCTGCCACTCACACACAATCAGGACACTGAGATGAGACTACACAGAGTCTCTGGTTCCTCAAAAATGACAAAACAAAGGAGTAAAATGCAATCCCAGACCTCCACACCACCCAAAACAAGTCCAGGAGGCATTGACACAGAAGAGCCTGGAAGTCATACACCTGAAATTTCTGAAATGATAGCAACTGAAGTAAAGAAACAACTCCATCAGGCCGTAGAAGACATCAGATCAGAAATAAATGTCTCAGGTGAAAAAAGAAATGACAACAATAGTGAAAGAAATGTTCAGCATATGCAAAGATGACATTGACAAGAAAATAGAAGAGCATAGGCACTTCATGGAAACCTTTAGTGAACAATATAGAAAAGAACTGAAGGTATGAAACAGATGCAAGCAGACATCCAAGAAATTAAAAATTCCATTGAAAGCTGGCAAAGCCACCTGAATAGAGCTGAAGACAGACTTTCAAACCTTGAAGACAGCATTGCCACTAATGAATGTGAGAGGAGGGATCTCTTAAAAACAGCAAGGAACCAGGAAATAACAATTCAACAACTGCAAGACAAAGCAAAGAGAAACAATGTCAGGTTAATATGTATTAATGAAACAGCAGGTGCCAACACAAATGACTTAAAAATACTATTTGCAGAAATAATAGCAGATAATTTCCCAGGCCTGGTAAAAGAATCAGACATCCAGATAAGTGAAACATATAGAACTCCAGTTAATCATAACCAAAATAAATCTACACCCATACATATGTGATCAAGATCCCAGAAATTCAACAAAAGCTCAGAATATTAAAAGCTGTTAGAGAAAAGAAACAGATCACCTATAAAGGAAGCCTATTAGAATCATGGTAGATTTCTCAACACAAACCATCAAGGCAAGAAGAGCTTGGAGTGAAGTATTTCAGGTACTGAAAGAAAATAACTTCGAACCCAGATTGATGCACCCTGCAAAGCTATCTTTCAAATTTAATAGAGAAATAAAATATTTTCATGATAAAGAACAACTGAAGAAATTCATGAGAGCCAAACCAATCCTACAAAGAATACTAAAAGCTATACTAGAAAGAGGTAAAACAGACTGTAACTCCAAGAACAACAACAAAAAGGAACCAACACGCAGAGCAAGCAATTAAACAGAGGGAAAAAGGAGGATCCAACAGCAGGAAAATAGCATGACAAAGGTAAGCCAGGACATATACGTTAAAACCATCAGTGTAAATGGTCTCAGTGCACCACCAAAAGAAGCAGACTTGCAGAGTGGGTTAGGAAACAAAACCCAACTATATGCTGTATACAAGAAATACATTTAAATCAAAAGGAAATTCAAAGACTGAAAAGTAAAGGACAGAAAACAATACTCCGCGCAACAGGAACACAGAAAAAAGCAGGTGCAGCTATTCTGTTTGCACTGAACTTCAAACCAAGAACAATCAAGAGATAAAGAAGGTCACTACATACTTGTGAAAGGGAAGCTTCAAGAGGAAGAGATGACAATCGTAAACATCTATGCACCAAATATAAGAGCACCCACCTATATAAGACAAATTTGAACAGACATGAAAAATGAAATAAGTAGCAACACAATCATAACAGGGAACATGAACACACCATTGTCACAAAGAGATAGGTCAACTAGA
>NW_004955417.1:1994506-1995306 GCF_000276665.1 Chinchilla lanigera
TCAATTAAATGGTCAAAAATTGAAAGCTTTCACTTTACAATCAGGAACAAGACAAAGATGTCCACTGTCACCACTCCTATTCAATATACTTCTGGAAATATTGGCTAGAGCAATTAGACAAGAGAGAGAAATAAAAGGCATAAGGATAGAAAAGGAAAAAGTGAAATTGTCATTATTTGCAGATGACATGATACTCTTCATAGAAGGCCCCAAAAACTCCACCAAAAGGCTCATGGATTTAATTACCAAATTCAGTAGCATAGCTGGATTCAAAGTTAACACTCAAAAGTCAATAGCATTCCTGTACACAGTAACAAACAGACTGAGGGAGAAATTAGGGAAACCACACCTTTCACAATAGCATCTAAAATGATGAAATACTTAGGAATCAATCTAACAAAAGAAGTAAAAGAAGTAAAAGGTTGATACAGTGAAAATTATAGTACTCTGAAAAAAGAGATCGAAGAGGCTATCAGAAAATAGAAAAATATTCTTTGCTCATTGATCAGAAGAACCAACATTGTGAAAATGGCCATACTCCAAAATTGTTGTACAGATTCAATGCGATCCCAATTAAAATATTATCAGTATACTTCACAGATCTAAAGAAAACACTTCTTAAGTTCATCTAGAATCAGAAGAGGCCTAGAATAGCAAAAGCAATCCTGGGAAACAAAGGAAAGGCAGGAAGCATCACAATTCCTGACCTAAAATTATATTACAAAGCTACAGTGATATAATCAGCATGGTACTAGCACAACAACAGACCTGAAGATCAATGGAACAGATTAGAAGATACA
>NW_004955417.1:1996715-2035596 GCF_000276665.1 Chinchilla lanigera
GTATTGAAATGAACAGTTAATGCTCACAATTTTTTATGTTCTGATTGACTTTGCATGCTTGTGTCTGGTGGTCTGAGCAACTGATTTGATGGTAACAATATGCCATGGAATTACAGTGTTGAACTCCTACCATCTTGTCTATTGAAACTCTCTATTATCTCTAATGTTTTATTGAATAATTATTTTCCTATTGTCTTTAATGGTCTGAGCAATCTTTCACCTTACATCTGATAATCTGAGCAACGTAGTGGAGGACAGCGATATGCAGTGTAACAACCACATTTGTATTAATTTGTCTTGAGACCCTGTATCGCTTTGAATATTCTTGCTTTGATTTCTTCATGTTTATGATACTGGTATGCCACTACTGTTCTATTTTTTGTTTGTTTGTTTCTCATGTACTATGCTCTTTAAAATAAAAAAAGAAAAAAAAATTTAGTGTCATGGTTTGTGATTGCTTTTTTATCTATGTGAGGCAAATAATTTTAATGTAAATTATAACTTTTTAAGCCAATATATTTTCCTTCATATAATTTTAACTTTTATATAAGTGCATTATGGATAATCCACTATATAGACCATAATAAAAGGATTGAAATGGCTAAAATATGTATAAATATGATGACATGAAAAACTTTTCTTAAAATTAAATAGCTGCTTTTTCTAATTTTTTTCTATGTATATGCAGTCATTAATAATAAAAACAACTAATTCATATATTCATCTATTTTATATAATGAAAATGGATAGATCATACCAAGCTGTTTTGGAAAATTTTTCACTTAAAACATGTATTACCCCTTTAAAATGAAAAAATGTCTTTAGGTGGATTTTTGCATATATCATTTTATCATTACCTAAAGTTAAATCAATGAGTCTTAATATGAATGCAAAATATAACTTGAAATTTTGGTTCTACATTTAAAGTTGTTTTTTTTTTTTTCTGGTACTGGGAATCAAACTCACGAATTCATGCTGTGCCGCTGAGCTAAATCCCCAGCCGCTCTTACAATTTAAAGCTTTAAGATCACTAAAACTTTAGGTCTAAAATATCCTACTCATCTTTCCATAACTCGGTCTTTTGAAGTTTACCCCTTTAAATATTTGCATTAAAATATTCTTATATTTACACAAATATGTTTATATGTACACCCTATAATATATATACATATATATTATATAGATCCTTCAAAGGTGAATGATTGAGACACAGATCATTCACCATTCTAAATGTATTCTTAACATGGTACCTGGCACATAGCACCCATTATTAAATGATGTCAATTATTCATTTCCATATCACTGAAAACATCTGGAAAAATTACTCTGATCATAAAAGAGTCTAAATGAATTATGGTTAGGACATGAAAAAATAGACTTACTTCTCTCACCTGAATTATGATCACTTATTTAAGGAATTTGACAGCTGAGGAGAAGTCAATTTTTACTTAAGATCTTTAAAAGCAACCCTTAGCTATTTAGCAGCTTGAGGAATAAGTTGTTCTGAACATGCAGATATTGCAAATATTGCAAATATACAAAAGTCCTCACAATTTCTGGTACTTTCTTTCTTAAAATATACTTTCACATTTCTTCTTTTCTTAGGAACATAGGTTGTTATAACTATATATGCAAGTTAAATTGAAATAGTATAGTTTATTTTAAACTAACTCAATTTAGTGAAGTATTTTGAACATTTATCATATGTAAGATCTTAGGGGTTTGGATGAATAAGCTCTGCAGAGGTCAAAGTCATTCCAAGCTAGTAGAAAGAAAAGAAAAATCACAAAACCAAGATATAAGGTAAAATTTAACAAAGAGAAAAATAATCTTGATGAATCACACACAAAATGTTAGTTTAGTTTAGAGGATTAGAATACATTTACAGAGGAAGTATTATTTATGATCACTCCCAAGACTGGATAAGATTCTAAAAGCAAATAGGAACAGAGATTGATTTGCAGATAAAATTCAGGCCTCCTAGTTAAAGGTGCTATTTAGAGAAACAACCATTATTATTTTCATAGAAATATGCCTCAAGTAACAAAACAGAACTTACCTTATATGTTTTTAAGATTATAACTTTAAATTTAAATTATACTGGTGTTTTGTATTTTTTTTTTTTTATAATGTGGCAACACTAGAGTGAACACAGGTCCCGATACAACAAACAATATCATTAGAGCCGCAGGCTGATGAAAAGGGGGGATTATTCCAGGGAAAGCATGTAATTCATTTGGCTGACATAGAGAAGTGATGCTGATTAACAGTTAATGTCAGAAACTGTGGGTTCAAGCGCAGATTTCCACACTTTTCTAGGTGTATGATGTTGGACAGTCGGTAAACATCATAATTTTGTCCCAGTTTTTTCCTCTAATAATGAAATTACTATTCACAGCTCTCTGGATATCACAGAGTTGTGAAAATCATGAGATGAGACTATGGCCAGATGAGTTATGGAAACTGCATAAATGTTAGTGACTTTCAGGGCCATGGTATGAATGCAGAGGATAACAGGAATATATTGTGAAGTAGACTGTAGTTTCTAAATTTAAAGCAAGAGACCTTCAATAAAGTTTAATTTGATATGGGTAGAAGCCATAGTCAGAGTATTTGGCAATCATTAAACCATCAATTGAAATAGATACAATAAAGAATCAAATTCTCTTTTTCATACCGGACAGTTATTTGCTACATATACTGTGCAAGTGCCAAAGATTGAATGTAAATAGAGGGAAAAGTGAAGAAAAGCTTACAGCTCACATTTTGACTAACAGAGCTCCAATTTTAAGACTTTCAAAAAATTATTTGCTAGGTAACTTTAAAATAATATTCATTGTATCTCTCCCTGACTACAAAAATATTATATACTGGTACATAATAAAAAATTTAGGAATACAGGAAGAGAAAATAAAATATGAGATTGAATACATAGAAATACTATTTTATAGCATTACCTATCATTTAAAATAACTGGGAGAAAACTCAATGGCAACACAATAATAGAGGTAAACACACATGCATATACACAGTATGATAAAATGTACCATAAATAAATGAAATAGGATATTTTCAATAATCAGACCATAGGGTGTAAACAGGAAACTGAAGATGAAAATAAAAATAATCAATAAACATTCAAAGATGTTGAAATTCACTAAACACAAATAAATACAAGTTTTAAACATAAGAGTTTATATTCAAAGCAAGGAATACATTTTTAACAATAGTATTATTGGTAAACATTTTGGATCTGAGCAGTTGTTTCCCCCAGTGATAGAGCAACTCCATATACCATTTTTAGAGGATGAGTTGAAATACATATAAAAATGTTTAAACTGAACACACAAATGGTTGATAATGGAAGACTCTATCATATATGGGAAATGCTTATATAGATATATGTATAAGGTTATTCTTGATAACACTTTTCTTTGCCTTTTTGAAACAAAGTCTTGCCATGCAATTCGGGTTGCCCTTGAATTCACTTTGTAGCCCAAGCTGATCTCAAACTCATAATGATCCTCCTGCTCTGCCTTCTGAGTGCTGGGCTTACAGGCATGCGCCCCTACACCCAGCTAAAATTGTTGATGTTGAATAAATCATTTTTGTAATTTTGAAAAAACTGAGTATGGCCTAAATGTCTATAATAGAGAAATCATTAAGTTATGGCACATTCATATCTTAACTTGAATATAAATAAAAAGAAAAAACTGGTGTAGATCTAATACTTGCTTTGAATTTAAGGGGTGATTATGAACTTTTTTATGTAAAGACATTTCAATGCATCTGTATCAACATATTGTATTATTTTATATCACACTATGTGATATATAATAAATATAACACAGATATATATTAC
The DNA here is from genome assembly GCF_000276665.1 of Chinchilla lanigera. Lineage (NCBI taxonomy): Eukaryota > Metazoa > Chordata > Mammalia > Rodentia > Chinchillidae > Chinchilla > Chinchilla lanigera. The sequence continues at coordinate 2,000,578 of NW_004955417.1, forward strand.
ATTATGATATAAAAAATAAAAGCATATGAATGTTTGTGTGTATTGCATGGAAAGTGTGTGTTTAGAATGCGTAAATTGCCTTCTGAAGCTAGAAGATGAGGAAATGAACCCCTAAAGCTTAGTAGAGTTCTGAGGACAGAGAGAAATTTTACCTTCAGGAGACAAAAATGGAATTTTAAAAATGTAGTAGTTGTTTGAGATGGCTATCCAAACAGAGACAGAATAAGAGGATATTAGCAAAGAAGATTGAAATTTCATGTTTTAATTTTTATAGGAATAAAGGTATTTGAAGTTGCAAAAACAAGTCAGGGTATTTTGTATAAGAATTAAAAAACATGAGCAGTAAAAGCAAAATAGTTATATGAGATTACAGCAAACTAAAATGCTGCTCCACAAAAAAGGAAAACAACAGAATGAACGGGCAGCCTATAGAACAGGAGAAAATATGTGCAAGCTATGCATTTGAGAAGAGGTTAATATCCACATTATAAAAGGAATTCAAGGTATTAGCAAAATTAATTAATTAATAATCTGATATTTAAATTGTCAACAGACATGAATACACATTTCTCCAAACAAGACCTACCAATTGCCATCAAGTATATGAAGAAATTTTCAACATTATTGGTCAGCAGGAAAATACAAATCCAAACCACAATATGATATCGCCTCATTCCAGGAAGAATGCTTATCTCCAAAAAATGACAAGTACTAGTAAGTATATGAGGAGAAATGAATTTTTGTTTCTGTTAGTAGGGATGTAAAGTAGTACATTCATTATAGAAACTCTTATGAAGGCTCTTCCAAAAGTTAAATGCAGAACTGCCATATGATTCAGCAATCCCACAGCTGGGTATATTGCCAAAGGACGCAACACTAGTTTATTGAGAAGCATTTGCACTTTCATGGTTATTGCAGCACTATTAACAGTAGCCAAGAAACGGAAACAACCTAAGTGTCTATAAGAAATTCAATGGGCATTGGAAAACTGATAGGTTTGTATTAACACATTTGTGACTCTAGAAAGAATAGTCAAACAGAGTTTGGAATTGGACAGTTGTTGTCATAGAAATTATAAGCCTGGGAATTAATAAGCTTGTGATAAATAAGAAATAGTATTGAGTACAAGACTAAAGAGTTTATGGGTAATCGACTCGAGAGCAAAGGTTTGATATAAAAAATGCTGGTAGCCGGGCACAGTGGTGCATGCCTGTAATCCCAGCATTGAAGAGGCTGAGGCAGGAGGATTTCCATGAGTTCAAGACCAGCCTGAACAATACAGGGACTTCAAGTTCAGCTGGAACTGCATAGCAAGACCTTGTCTCAAAAAACAAACAAACAAACAAACACAAAATGCTAGTCTTATTTATCATCTTTCACTGATACTTTCTTCCTTCAAGAAAAATTATTGTCTTACTGATAATAACTGACAGATTTTCCATCTGGTAGGAAGCAGAACATCTTTGAAGCTTAGTAGTGTCTGTGATCCACCAAACTGGAGGTTGCCAGACAGATGAGATGACTGATAATACTTTAAAAACACTAGGTTACATGTGGATCTCATTGTCCTCTTTATTTTACTTCAGCTATGTATTCTCTGTTTATATAAGTGTTTATTGGCTAGTACATAATGTTTCCTTTGGTGTTGAAAATGTAATTCATGTACAATACCTGTCTTATGTAGTTTAGTCAAAGTTTAAAATGTTCATAATTAACAGAATAAAATCAAGAAAACACTACCACGTGGCATTTTTTCAAATTACTATCAGACGTTAAGGACTTAAACCACTCAAAAGGCACATTTTAGGGAAGACATTTCACTATGACTACTAGCGCTATATATATCACATTAAACCATACAAGAATAGTGATGATCTAAACTAAGGAAATTTTTGACATGGTATAGAAAGGAAAATGTGGCATTTACAGGAATAATTGAGTATATTGCAAAGATTTCAAGTCTTTGAAGTGAATTTGAAGTCTCACTCTTGGATACCAGAGAGGGTCACTAATTAAATTAGTAATATAGAATGTGGGTAAGTTTCTGGACCCTGGTCAGTTGGAATGATTTGTTGAAAGATCAAAGAGAGGATCCAGGAAGTTATTAAATTCAAAAAATTACAAAAGTTAATGAGATCAGAATGAGAATGTATAAAATGGGAGTAGAGTAAAACATAAAATGTAAAGTGTTAGCAGCACAAGAGTCATAATAAAATGATGGAGACTGAGATAGAATATTCAGCCCAACTACCCAAATATCATATTAATATCTAATTTTATTTATTTTGCATTCTCTTTAAGATTAAAATCTTTTATGTATTTCACTGTGGTAGTTACTAGTGTCTGAATCTAGCCTTATTTGTAGCTAAACCTATCGCATTACAATTGCCTGTGCATACTTGGTAGCAGTTCCAACTGAAATAATTATCTCGCGCATATGGGTATTATATTTTATGTTTTAAAAGGAAGCATTACCATTAAATTTCTGTAATGTCAACCATTTTTATTGCGTACATGTTAAAAATGAACAAAATTCAGAATTTTATAATTCACCATAAAAGATACCTGCTTGCTGAATCTTACTTTATACGATAATAACAAATGCACCCAGCAAGTAAGCTGCTATACCATGCTGATTCAAAACATCTTGCTGTTCAACAAAGATATTATCTGGAAAAGATAATATCTTGTTTACAAAAAGAGCAGTTTTACTACCCTATCAAAGGGGATAATGCCTGTGAAGTGCCTATCACAGTACCTCCCAAGAAGAGAAGATCAAATTATATCTATGCCAAGCACTTTACTGTAATTTCAGAAAATTTCAAGTTCCAAAAGAATTGATAAATACCCTACAGACATGCAAAATTCAATTCTTTTAGTAGTACTTTCAGCTCATAAATGACAATTGGCTCCAGGATTGTCGTATTACTTTTCCATGTGCTTTAATGGAATTTTCCTTCTGAAGAGTAAATTTCTGACTAAAGATTATAATTTAGTTGTTCTCCACTTTTAACAAGATGTGCCATTTTCAATTAACTTGAGCATTTAAACGGTTTATATATCTTGAAATATTATTTTTAAAATATCCAAAATTATCTTAGCCAAACACTCTAGGCTCCTGTGGTCTTTTTCCATAAAGAACAGTTTTAAAACAGATCTTATAACACTGCGACATTCATTTTTGTTATTTTAACATGTCACCAAATTTAACCAATATTTAAACTGATTGCCTTAAGTATCTAGATTATGGTTTTATCAAATGCATCTAGCCCATTGCACAACATGAATATTCTCTGTAACTGGCCATTACCCAACTTACCTGTCACTTCATACATTAGAAAGATGAACCGACTTTAGAGTTGTATATATTTTCTTTACTTCCAAAACATCAAGATAATTGTGCTACAATGGGATATATATTATGTGAAAGTGTTTGAACTTCTGTCTGCTTCCTATTTATCTGTCTTCTACTTTGCTCTTTAATATTTATATGTTTTCTGTCACCAATATATTCCTTCTCTTATAAGAGAAACCATGTTTTATGTGACTTGTTCCACTTAATATTATGTTCTCCAGTTGTATCCATTTACCTCCAAATCCTTCAAGTCCATTTCTTTGACATTATAATACTCCATTATTATCTGCTTGTTTCTTTTTTTTATAAGAATCTTTTTGGCTTATGTTTTGTACTCTGAGTAGCTACTTTGAAGATAATGATACACAGTGTACTGAATATTGTTATTCTCTATTTTGCTATGAAATTTTAGTTTAATTTTTCATAAAATAAAGAAGTAAAACAAAAGATAATACATGAATATACTCTCCCAGCACTGGGCTGGGATCTGTGTACACTTTGCCTATAATTCTTACAATATCCAAAAAGTAGACCATATAAAGCTTCTATCAAAATTAAGAACTGAGACTCAGAGATGATAACTGACTTATACCAGAGTATATGATTAGTAAATAATGGAGATCACAGACAAACAAGATTTCTCTTGTTTGAAGGTCTAAATAAAACAGAAATGGCAATTTTTTCCCACATATACATCTTAGCACTTGTGATTATTGAATCAGTGAACCAAGAAACTAATTTAGCCAAAACTTCAAAAGTATTTGAAAATTCCAAATAATGATTACATAAGCCTTCCTTTGGTGACAGATAAATTATTACTTTGCAAGTTCTTCACTTAAAGAAAAGAAAGTAAAATATGGATTATTATGTACCCTGAACTGTAGAGTGTCTGTGTTTTTACCTTTCCAGTCATGCATCATGAGTTTTTGGGAAACTGCCCATTTTATGCAAGTTTCCCTATTAACATGATTGTCACTGCTTTGAGTAAGTTCAAGTAAAAGAGTGGGAAATTCAAAGGCTACAAAAAGAATTTTTTGTCACCAGCTGCTTGTGGCTGACTAGGAAGATTACAATTAGGAACCATTACACTCTAGCTGGCCCCACAAGAATACAAGATGATAAAGAAAATCATGGACCACAATGAATCAAACATCTGCATCATTTCAGCTACTGCACAACAATAGACTGCAGTGTTTTTGTTTGTGAGAAGAGAAGAGACAGGATCCTGCCTAAAATGGGAGACGGTAGGCTTTTCAAAAGTGGGAGCCCTGCGTCAAGGATTTGTCATATTGTGCTCATGCAGCCCAGCCACACTGCATAACGTTTGGCATCCACTTCAGCTGAGTTTGCCTCCACCTTTTAAAAAAACATAAATGCTATGTGCCCTCTCATTTGATTCAAAAGTGTGAGATAATGCAAAAGGAAAAAGTGCAGAACTATTCAAAGTTTAATTAAGATGATCCAAAGGGAGAATTTTATTAATATTTTACATCTTTTTGCTCGTAAAGATTCCTAGAGCACTGAAAACTATCCACCAAGAATATACTCATTATTTCAAATCTATAAATGTTTTGGCATATAGAATTTTACCATGTCATAGAGGAGGTGATAGTATGGATTACTGCATTTAGACTGAAACTGTGTGTAAATCTATTTGCAAAATAATGAACTGCTTTTCCTGCAAGCACTGGAAACAAAGCAGGCCTGCATAAGCCTTAATGAGGGACACAGAAGCAACACTGCATGGTCCCAGTACTGTTTCTTCCTGTATTCATGCTCTTTCCTATGTGACTTGCAGGATATCTCAGAACTGTCCCGCCCACCTTTATATTGCTACCACCACCGCCATAAATCTGGATTACTGTTGTGACTTGCTTCGCTCTTTGGGATGTGATCAAATGTGATGCTAGCAGGTGTGCTGCAAAAAGAGACATGGAAAGATATTTGCACATTTCCCCTTGCCTTTGTTTCTCTTCCTGAGAAAATACCTAGACTAGGCTTTTGGGAGAAGAAAGATATGCTGAACAGAGGCGGCTGAGGACATTTTTTCTAAACCTCTAGTTTTGTGAATAAGACTGGACAAGGTCTTATTCACAAAGTAAGATCTTCCTGACTGACCAGCTATTGATCATAGAAGCATAAATTGGAGTATCCAAGATCAATGGAGCCCATCACAGCTAAATTCCTGTGAACCAAATAAGTGTGTGTTGTCTTAGTTCACTGATGTATTTCAGTTCCCTACAAGTCAACATTAATATGGATGTGATATCCCAACCTAATACAACCGAGAAGCAAAATATACTCATCTCCAAATGGAATTATAAACCATTGTAAGTATGAGGATACAACACCAATAGTAAATAACAATGAGTTACTCATTTGCCTCTTCTTGCTAAATCCACATTTCTTTCAACTGATTTTTTTCCTTTGGGGGAAAAGTAAAAAAAAAAAAAAACATGTGATGAGGGCCTGGGATATAGCTCAGTGGTACAAGCATCTGCCTGGCAAGCTCAAGGTCCTAAGTTTGATTCCCAGTGCCACAAAAAAAAAAAAAAAAAGTAAAAGCGTGTGATGATTTGCTTTAGTTGTTAATTTAACTATGTTAAGATTTGCAACATTGAAGATAATGTTATGTAGTATAACAACCACTGCTAATTCCAATCATTTTATTTTTAACCTTGTATCATTTTTGTTGTTTTTGCTTTGTTTTGTTTCTGTCTATGTTGTTGTTATTTTTTTATTCTCTTTAAAATAAAAAAAAAAGATTTACACAGATAACTGGCAAAGCATTACTTCCAAATGTGTATGATGAGTGGCTATTTCCAGAAGAGATTAGCATGTTGAATCAGTGAATTAAGTTAAGATTACCTGTCTCCATCTAATATGTGGGGACACAATCCAATCACTTTGGGGTATGAATAGAACAAAAGGACAAAGGAAAAGAGAGTATATTTTCCTCTTGTCTAAAACTGGGATACCCTTCTTCTGCCCTCTGACATCAAGACTCCAGGTTCTTTGCCCTTGAACTCCAGGACTAGAATCAGGGTCTTTCCATACTGTCAGGTGATTACACTGGAACTGTGCCACAAGTTGCCGTGGTTCTCCAGCTTGAAGATGGCATACTGTGGGACTTCTCAGCCTCCAGAGTCACACAAGCCACAAACACAAATTTGTACAGTCTACCAACCAAAGAACTCATGCTTATAAGTAAAAGGGGTGAAAAGGAATGTCATTAGGAAAAAAATGTAATAGACAAGTTAAAGAGGGAAGACCTTACTCAAGGTTATTGATGTAGGGTGAAAAATACAACTCAAATCTGAAGAAATAATGACAGGATAATTTTAAAAACTATCAGAAAATGTGGAGAACATTACTAGGAGATTGGTCAGTGTGACTTGGACATCTGTGTTTGTTACTTGGTGTTGGTGAAGGTTGGCTCTTAGCCTCCGGCAGAGACCGAGAGGAAAGGGTTCTGTCTTTCTCGATTAGTACACTTGAAAAAACTGACTCCTCGGTCCTTGAAGAAGACATTACGGGTCAGTAAAACTGGCAAAAGTCTGTGAAAAGGTATCTGTTAAAATGACAGAGAAAGAAAACACAAGTGAAAGTATTCTAAAGTAAATCCTCTAAGAAAAGTAAGATCGGGGCTTTACAGTGAGGAAGAAACCTGTCTGAGGTTTGGTCAGACTGAGAGGAATGTTAACGATGTCTTGGTCAGGCAACCTACAAAAATAATTTTGAAAGATAGACAAAAAATCATATCCAGTCACATTCTCTTTTCTCCTTCAACTTGTGTATATTTTCTCTTTATTCCTTCTTGTGTTTTCTAATTGATTTCATTCTTCTTTGAGTTATAACAAGTTTCTTGAGCCATTCAGCATTTGTAAAATGTTCCAGTAACAACAGTACATGATTTTTATGCATCAAAGAATTAACATTGGTTCTGACTTTGGCTGTACCAGTGATTCATGTGATGTTTCATAAAAGGACTGTAATAGTGATACTGAGCCATTGCTGTTAGGGGAAATACAAAGAGAAATTCTTGCGAACATCACAGTATTTTTTTATCAATTTATTAATGTAAAACTTTGTCTATGAGCATTTGTTTAATAACATCCTACTTAATTAATACTGTTGATTTAGTAACAGTGAAGAAATAGCCAAGAGCATTTTTACAGGGTCTTTTTTTCAATAAATAAAAAGTATGTCATAAAACATGAAGAAAAAATTCTAACATACCTTGAAATAGAAAAATAGTGGGAAAACTATTGCACTTAGAAATCTAGAAAAAAAAATATTTATTGATGATAAAATTAATACCTAATTTTTCCTATAGTAAACCAGTTATTTCTTTCTAATATAGAAAGACGTACTGGCTGTGAGTTTCAGTTAAAGTTAATGTGAAGTAGGTCAGGCAAGAGATATCAGTATAACATACACACTAGGCTAAAGATGTTAAGTCAAAAATTGTGTATTTGTTATTATAAGTTTTCAATGTTCCTCTCAGGTTTTGTATTATGATCAAACATACCTATACAAAGAACAGAATATATCAAAATCTGAAGATAATTTTTTCTTCATTGACAATATGTGGCTAATATCATAACTTTGGGGACATTTATTTGCCACTGTCAAAACTAATGTTGAGAAATACACAGCAAATACATTTTAAATTAACCATGTTTATTTCTACTCTAAAATATGAGTTACATGGGATAACTGAAAATGTTTCACTTCCAACCATGATTGATTTCTTTGTACAGTATTGTTCAAAAATGTTGCATATTCAGTGCTGAAAGGGGCAAAAACCTGTATAACTCAAAGATTCTCAGACTGTAGGAATTAATTGTGAAATTCTGATTTTACTGGATTAAAAAAGAGATCAGTAAAACACAGTTCTGTGTGTATCTGTGCAGTGTTTCCATTGATGATTGACAAGTGAATCAGCAAACTGTGTGAGGAAAACCCACACCTACTGTGGGTAGAAGTAGATTTTTTGCTTCTGTGGCCTGTGGATATCAGAGTCCAGTTTCTTTAGCCTTTCAGTGACTCCTACCAGTGACTTCCCAAGGAAGTTTTGGACTTTTGGTCTCCAACTGGTGCTGTATCCATGCCCCATTTTCCATAGCTTTAGCTTCCAGCTTTTTGAATTGAGTAGCTACTGTATCCTCAGCACTCCAGCATGTAGTCATTGTGGGCTTTCCTGTTTCTGATCCTATAAGCCTACATAATATCTCCATAATATACATACCTACATACATAGGCATCTCCACCAAGATGGCAGAGGATAAAGATAGAGATGACAGAGATGGAGATAGAGATAGATAGAGATAAAGATGATAGAGATAGAGATGGAGAGAGAGATAGAAAGATGCTAGATAGATAAATGATAGATAAAAAGATGATAGATAGATTCTGTTCCTCTAGAGATATATATCTACTAAAACTACAAATTATATTTCTGATAGCAAAGAGGTTACAAAGTTCAGAAAACAGAAACTTAAAGATTGCTGCCTCTTCAGGACTTAATACAGCCTTCTGAATTAGTGAAAAGAAAAGATCTGAAAACTTGTTTCAAATTTGTCCCAAGAATATTTACAAGTCATTTATAAAGCATGTAAACTCATCGTAAACATCTACTAGGCAGAACTGACACATTCATTATGATGACGGGTAGAAAAAATATTAATATTAATCATATTTTAACTATAACATCAAGAAGAAATGGATGCATATATACATACAGATAAGCATACATGAATAAAGAAGCAAAGCAATTTTTAAACAAAATAAAATTTATGGAAATAATATATTGGGCTTTGCAGTGATACATATATTTTGTCAATCTAGGAAAGGATGATTGAGATTCGGATAAGAAACACAAAATATATTTGATATTGCAAATATCCACATATTTTGGACTCAGTGAAAAATAGATTCAGGCTATCTTTTTATGTGTAACTTTTTTCTTTACCATAGCCATAGTGTAACTAGAAACTGTTGCTGCTATGTATAATATACTATTATATATTAGGGCCTATACACCAGGTGAGCCAAATACTGCCTGACACTTATTTTCATACAGTTAAAGATCTAAAAATGATTCTTATATTTTTAAATATATAAAAAATTAATGTGAAAAATTGTATAAAACCCAAATATCGACATCCTAACATAAAGTATTAAAAATGCAACCACATACACTCATTCATAATAGTCTAATTCAGGTTTTGCACTACAATTATAGAAATAATGTATAGGACCAAGTATTTTAAAGTTCAAAAAGCAGAAACTATCTATTAACTGGCCTTTTATAAAAAATGTTTGCTGGCTCTTGTGAACTAGGATGCATACAAACAACTGTAAAACAAAAACAAACCTTTTTTAACTCAAGTGATTATAGATAAATATCCATTTTCTCCTACCTCAAAACTTTAATAACTAAAAAAATAATAATCACAATTAAAGGGAAATAAGCAAATGGAGAAAGCTGGAGGCCAATTTGATTCAAATTCCTTCTGCACTTTCAAAAAGCACAAAAGTTTCCTAAAATAATTCATCTAAAGGAAAAGAAGAAAATGAAAAAGGAGAAAATAAAATGTCATTTAAATAAAATATTTGACATTTAACATCTCAAAGCAATACAATTTAAGGTTCCTGTGATTATGTAACTCGATAGCAGAAAATTTAAATAAACTATTTCTGAAAGATAAATAATACCAGGCTCCCAAAGATGTATAAGGCATTTCATAATATGGATAATGGGTCAATTAACTTGATAGGAGTTGTAAATTTTAAACACAGCTTTAAAAATTTCATGCATACCTATGTAGTTACTTCAAAAACAGTGTTCTTGCTTTGTGAAAATCTTGCCAGCTATATACCTATTTAGTAAGGACAAACTACAAGCCACAGGAAAAGAAAATAAAGTGAATAATTAATTTGTCTAGAGCATGAAAATAAAGAAATCTGTTACTTTATATCTTACAGACCCAGCGCTTATTTATTAATAATTTCTCTGTTAAAAAATAAAAATGTTCAGCTACAGCTGAATGTTTTTCTATATTTAGTATAAAATTTCAACTTTCACAGGTGTTAGTGAAAGAGATGTAGGTGTATGGAAAAAAGAATAGGCATTGAATTATTTATAAAGGTGAGCGATAAAGAAGTATAAAGAAGCCGAGTGCCTTGGAAGATGGTGATGAAATATGGAACATTTTCTTTACGACTTCTGATCAGTGGTTTGATTAATAGACCTCTGTACTCATCAGATTAAACAAGTTCCCTTACCAGAATGCATATATAAATTTGTAGTCAGAATGACTAATTTGTTTTACTCCATATGAATAGCTTTTGTTATTTTATATTCAAAATGTACTTTAGAAACAAGCATACATGGCAAATTAAAACAGATATATTGTGAGTATCATAAGGCAGGAAGAAATATATGCATAGTTACAATTGTCAACCTTATATTATCTACAATCTTATGAATACTTAAACATTTTCAACTCATCCTTATTTAACAAGGTGATGTGACAGAAAAAAGCCACAGGTTAGGGATCCTCCAGCAATTGTAGATTAGTGCATATGGTACATCATTACCAGGCTGATTTTAATGGGGTTTTAGAGCTTTAAATTTCACATCACAGTTGGTACTGATATGCATTTTACTATTATTGCCTTCTCTTTGCCAAATAAAGATAATTGATAATTTTAGAGGATTTTGAGATTTCAACACTATGTCTATATTTAACTTTGATTTCAGTTTTTGCATTATCTTCACTTATTTCCAAATCCAATTTGTCTGGGTAATTGTTAAGCATTTAAATTGAACACCTAGGGATTCCTTCAGAATTTGGTTGTATGGTTTAGCATAATAACATTTTTTGAAATTAGCATATGATATATGATTTTTTGTATCATACAACCAAGTATATTATGATAACTCTAAAATTTTACCAAATCTTTATGTCAGACTTTATTTTATTTCACACCAAACAATTTAAAATATAAAATACTATAGCAACATATGTTGATTTCCAATGTATGCAATTTATATAAATTTCTACTTTTCTAAACAACTAGGAGGTATATGCTTATTATCATTAAATTGAATATAAACATATAAAACACACATCTTATGAATTATTTTTATATGTATATATATCCATGATTCTTCCATAATCTAAGATCTTCTTAAGAACCAGGAGTTTATCACACTGCATATACCTTTCTCATAGGAAAGGACAAAATAACTGACATACATTATTATCCCAAGGAGTTCTTACCATCTTTTCTATGGATAGGAAAAGAGCAACAGATTATATAAAGCTTCACCCTGACCAGTGCATTCTGAAATGTGAAATCACTGGAAAAATGAATGCAACAGATTTGATTGGAATTCAGACAATAGTTTCTCACTAAGACAAACAGAGGAAGGTGATATAATTGACCATTTTGGAATAAGAATTTAAAAGAAAAACGGAATTTGTTCTCTTGGAGACTTTTTCTGCACTGAACTTTGAAATTCGTATAAAAATTCACTGCATTAAAATGTGGTGGGCTGTAGATTGTGGGTTTTGTATGTTAATAGGAGGCAAGAATTAACACATGAAAATCATAGTGACAGGATAAAATGAGAACCATTTCTGTAAACTATAAACCTGTTTTTACATTTGACATCATTTTTAATGGAATACTTAAGATACTAAAAATCAACTTCTAAGAAATACCCTTTCTAAAATCATGTGGCATTTTGTGAGGAATATAGCACTATCAGGATATAGGATCAATATATTATCAGAACAATAGCAAATACCCCACAAAATGAATAACTGGATATTCTAGAGTTAATTAGAGCTTACATACTATTTAACACATTTCAACATCAGTAATGCTGATACTAGAAACATCCATGAATTCTTACCTTATGTCTATGAACTATGGCTTCAAAGCAATATAAAATTTATTATTTCTAGATAAGAGCATATCAGTCATGTGTCCTGAAGCCATCTTTCTTTCTTCCTTCTCACTAAAAGCTTGTTTTGTAAAGTTTTTCTCCACTCCTTCCTCTAATCCCAAACCCCTTTCCTACTATCAACCTCGCCCAGCCAAAGGGAAAGCTAACACTACTTTCTCTTTCCCTCATGATATCTCAGGAGTTCAGTAATGAAAAGGCCAGCTATTTAAGGACAATAAAGTGTGAGAAGCTTTTTATGGGTCCCTAAAAAAAACAAGACATGGAAAATAATAGTGTTTTTTTCTTCCTCTGGATTTTGCTAAATTATGATGTGTGCATGTGGCTATTCCAATCACATTAATTTCTTCACAATGCACAAATGAAGTCACTGGATGAATACCAGATTTTCACTGAGTCAGTGTATGATCTGATATTTGAACCACTTGCTAACCATCAATATACATGTCTGTGAATTTATGTGTACACAATACATTTTTATTAACTAAGTCAGTCTGCTTGAAATTTTTCAGTTATTTGAAGCTCAAATACATCTTAACCAATTTCCAAGAATTTTAATAGATATTAGGATGTCTTTACAGTTGGACACAAAATCATCATCATCATCATCAAGGATTTGCATTTTCTATGCTGTTTTAATTCTTTAAGCAAATTCTTTCAATAATTTTCCTTAGAGTGCACACACTGATGCTAAAAGATGAATATTGTTTTAGCCACATTATTAAACATATTCACAGAATCAGGATTTGATCTCAGGCAGTTTGACTTCAGGGTGCATATTTTGCTGGTTCTCTAGAAGGTCATAGATCCCAGGAAAAGCTCAAAGACTAAATAAATTCTATGCATTATTTCAGATCTAAAATTTGAAAGTCTGAAAATGGAAAAGAACTCATGGAAGAAGTGTAATTTCAGTGGGAGCCCGAGAGAGCACACATCTTAATTTATTTATGCTGCTATAAGCAATGTCCTTGACTAGGTAATTTCTAAATAACAGGAATCTATTTCTCACAGTTCTGGAAGCTGTTATATCTAAGATCAAGGCCCAATTTGCTTTCAAGAAAGAGTCATGAACAATAATGATATCTATTTCTCCCAGATCTTTTATAAGGAACTAATCCTATTCATGAGAGTGGATGCCTCTTGCTCCACTCACATCTTACAGGAGCCATCCCTTAATACTGTAGCTAGCACTCAGAATTAAAGGTCACCATGGATTTTGGAGGACACAAAAATATTCAATCCACTGCAAATGAGGAGGTGAAAACAACGAGGATATAGTGAGAAAAGAATTCAGATGAAGTGCAGAGTATAAAATAAAACAAAAGTGAAAGTGAGCTTGTTTTTTCTTTTTTAGGAGGACAATGTAGTCACCAAGATCTATAAAACCACTGAGGTAATAAAAACATATAAAGATAAGTAATATGATAAAAGAGAATAATATCTCTCTCACAATATCATTGCCACAATCCCTGATACCTACAAATATACATGCAAAAGGTATTTTACAGTTGTGCTTATCAGAGACCTCCAAATGGAATGGAATTATATTGAATTACCTAGGGATGCAAGCCAACCACCAGAGCCCTTGATATCAGAGAATTTTCTCTTGTTTGAAAGAGTTAGAGAATGAAGCAGACAGAGGAAATCAAGAAATTTGCGATGGAAGAACGTTTCAACATATCATGATCCCCTTCGAAGTTGAAAAGGGTGTCCATACGGCCAGAATGAAGATGGCTCAGTAAACGATGCGTCATCGGCCAGCTGACAGCCAGCAAGGAAATAGGAATCTGAACTCATGGAACTGAATTCTGCCAATGACATGAATGATTTGGAAAAGGGATTCAACCTCAAAGCCCCAAGAAAGGACTCCTAGACCTCCTACACCTTGAATTTGGCCTGCGTATCCCATGGCAAAGAACAAGCTGAGCCAAGACTTCAGATCACACAACAAGGAGCTAACAAACAGTTGCTATACTTTTTCTGGTAGCTTTTCACAGGCTGCAACATGAAACTATTAAAGGTATCAAGTAGGTACAAGAGGTAGAGACACAGCAAGTGTAACAAAAACATAAAAGCTTCTGTCTCCCATACAGCATCGATAGAAAACTCATTCTTTGAAGGAAAACATACGGAATGAAACACAATTAGCAAAGTACCAATCATTTGACTTCTTTCAGTTAATTTGTAAGTGAAACCCATATTGAATGTCTGAGACAAGGAGTGCGTGGCACTTCATGAACTTATTTAGGTATATATATCCTCGCTTCTTATAAATGACTGATTTAATACATCCTGCTTACAAATATAGTCAAATAAATAGTAATTTAAAGTTTATCCCAAACATCAATGTATTAATTATTCATAGGATTTTAAAATTTATTTTTCAAAAAAATCAATTTATTTTCCAGACTATCTGATCATTTTCCCAGCTCTTGCTTTTTTCTCACTTTCATTTTTCTAATTATTTATATTTTATTCACTATTTTATATAATACTTTAGTTATTAATATTTTTTGAAGAGAGTAAAAAGTTACCATTTACTAACAAGTAAAGCATTTCAGTTACTAGAAAACAATGTTCTATAACTTCTAGATAGTTTTATATTGGATATTTTACTTTTAGGAAATTAAGCAGCAAAAGAAAATACTGAGATACAAGGTTCAGTATGACTGCTCAAAGGATCTTGGTGAAACTGTTAGAGCTGAGTCACCCTGAAGTAAGAGTGAATGCTGCCTTCGGCCTGCAGCCTCACACCACGAATACCAGGGGGAATGTTTAAATGAACTACTGGGTAAGGTAAAGCAGAGTGTCAACAGAGAAGCATCCAAGTAATAAGTGAAATGATAGACACAGAAAGCAATAAAAATGTATTAGTTTGGCATAACAAAGATGTACAGCAATGTAATTTTCTCTGTCAGTGTGAGATAATACCAGGCATTAAGAGCCTTAGTTCAAGAAGTTAATATTGTCAGTCATATATTTTTATGCATATAGTCTTTAAAAATCCTTAATTATATATCTTTAAGATGTCCAATTAAATACTGGGGAACAATGAACTTTTTACACAATTTTTGTGAAAAAAAAGATGTACCATGTCCAAAATCAAATAGTTTTTTCTTTTTTTACATGATATGCTGCACTGATTCATAAATAGGAGTTATGGTGTAGATCTAGAATGTCCCCTCAAAGCCTCATGCATTCAGAGGTGGGATTCCAGGAGCTGACTGGATGATGGGGGCATGACAGCTGGCTTGCAGTGAGGAGGTGGGACTAACTGGAGAGGGGTCGCCCAGGGAGTCACCAAGGAGGGCGTATCGCTCTCCTCTCCTTCTCCCATTGCTCTCTGCTTCCTGGCCAGCATGAAGTGAGCAGCATTTCTCGGTGCCAGGCCCTTCCACCATGTCTTTTCTGCATTGAACCTGTCAGCTAGGGAAGGAGACCTCTGAGCTAGGAGCCAAATAAACCAAAATAAACTCTCAAACTGTGGGTCTCAAGTATTCAGTCTCACCTATGAGAATGTTCTACAAATAATTTGAAGATGGAAAACTTGTTAGTTCATTAATTATAATAAAAATCTATAAATGCTGAAAGAATCTCTGCTGGCCCTAAAACAATGTATAATTATAATGTTTTACAGTTTTGAACTTAAAATTTGTGAGACAAACTTGAATGACAGTCAGATTTCTGGGTCAAAACAGTTGCTAAGATGCTCTTCTCCATTTGGCATCTGGATTGACTGACTGCCCTTCAGTACCCTGAGTACTTGCTGCATTGGATTGCAATGTGTAAATTTCATTTCTCCTGTTTCTGGAAGTTTCAGCCAATAAGACAAGTGGAAATCAAGAGGCAGGTTTCTTTATTCTTTCTTCTCTTATTGCCTTTTACATATGATTAATGTAAAATTTTTGTTACTGATACATATTAAAAATATTAGATAATTAAGTAAAATATAAATGCTCCCTATGTAGTCAGGTCATATAACACATGTAGGATATATACTTTTGTTCTTATATTTTCAAAGTGTTTGCCTCTATTTTCAGTACTGTGTGAACCTATGAATCAAAGATTTACAAATAAGATACATAGAAATATAACTGAAAAATGTATCAAACTATCATGCTTTTCAGCTCAGACACAAAATCCAGGTCAAATAAAATTTTATTTTGTTAATTCATGTCAAATATAAATTTTCATATAATTTTATAGAATCATTGCTGCTAATAATTTGAAGATGGAAAACTTGTTAGTTCATTAATTGTAATAAAAATCTATAGATGCTGATTCAGTTTGCAATGATCATGGAGACCTTTACAGCATAGTATGTGAAAGACTTTTATCACAAGGGTATTTATTAATGCACATTTGTTTAAAATGTTTTTGTTTTCAAAGTACCTACAGTCCTATGGTAACTTAATAGAAATTTGCAAATAGACAGTTTATAATTTTATTGTCAGTGCATATTCAAATTCTTCCAGGAAGCAAATGTTATTTACTCTTTACTCTTGCCCTCATTTAAATTTAAATAAAATGTGTCATGTTTTATAATTATGTTGGTTCTCCTCGTTTCTCCTCATATACTTTCCTTCGTCACCCAGCTTCTCCTGTACGTGTGCAGGCAGCCTCTCACCAGACTGAAAATGCAAGGGCCAGAGGGTAACTTGTTCACACCCAGTATGCTAGGTGACATGGGATACCTGAACCACCCTGCAGAACAAGTAACAGAGAATTGAAGAGGAAATTCCCTTAAATCCCACATGAAAAGCAAAATAATTTCACTTACTATTTCTCTTCTAGTTATTTTAAGGTAAAAAGAAGAGAAAGGTAAAATTGTTCATGCGATGAAGCACATATAAAATTAATGAAAATAAAATAGGGCACAAGCAGGTGTCAGAATTCAGAGAAGTAACTGATTACACTGTGTAAAGCAGCACTAGCTCTCGGGTGAGTCACTAAAACCAAAATCCTGCTTACGAATGAAAACTAATGTAAACAGTCTACTGGGTAAAACTAAGAAAAAGTAAGTTGACAAGCATTCTAAATGTTTTTGCTCATTTATTATTATCATATTTATTACATAATTTCTATGAATCACATTTTTAACATACATACATTTTTAAAACAAAATTTTTGGAGACTATGTTTGCAGGTATGGAAAGACAAATATTGTGTAATCTCGCATATGGAATTTGAAAACATCTAACCAGTAGAAGCAGAGAGTAGGATGGTAATTACCAAGGGTTGTGCAGCAGAGTAGGAGGGGAACCAGCAGAATTTGGTCAAAGGGGATAATGATTCAATTGGGCAGAATGAATAAATTCTTAAGATCTGTTGCACAGCATGATGACTATAGTTAATAATATTATACTGTACATTTGAGAATTGCTAAGAGAGCAAATCTAAATGTTACCACAAAAAGGTAAGTATGAGATGATAGATGTGTTCATTGCTTTGGTTTAATCATCCCTCTAAATATAGGTGCCAAAATATTATCTTATGTATCATAAGTATGTACAATTTTATATGTCATTATACCTTACTAAACACTTGGAAAAATAAAATTAATTGAAAATGCAAACAGAAATCAGAAGCTTTTGTATTGAGAAAAGCAAAATGGTTTCTACTAAACTGAGTGACAGGTTTTCTGCTAGCCCTAAAACAATGTACAATTATAATGTTTTACAGTTTTGAACTTAAAATTTGTGAGACAAACTTGAACGACAGTCAGATTTCTGGGTCAAAACAGTGTCTGAGATGCTTCTCTCCATTTGGCATCTGGACTGGCTGACTTCCCTTTGGTACCCTGAGTACTTGCTGCCTTGGATTGCAATGTATAAATTTCATTTCTCCTGTTTCTGGAAGTTTCAGCCAGTAGGTGGCATGGCCAGGAGATTCTAAAACAGAAGGAGAAAAGAGAGTAAGTACTTCATCTCCACTTCTTTCCTACGTGTTTGACAGTAGCTAAAACTTTCCATGATGAAGGTCTGGCTGGACTGCTCTCCTTCTTGACTAATTATTTCTGGACTCAGATATCACCCTAGCCTTCCTTTGCTGCTGCAGGCCAAGGAGAGGTGATGTCTTACCGCTCTCTGTACCAGGACCCTGAAGCTAAAATATTTGTTGTTGATTTGTAAAACTTTTCTTTCACTTCTTGTTGGAACTTTCAGAATAATGAACCCAAATATGCCTGTTTATATTGGTCTCTAGTCAACTCAAACTCAATGATATTTCTGTCATAATTGATCTTTTTTTAGGGTACGATTGTATTTTAAAATTTTTAATGGAATGGTCTTGGTTTCATAATTTCCTCTCAAACTATGGTAATACGTTTACAGTATAAATCAGCTGTTAAAACTATTTTCTAACTTTTATTTGGTATTCTTCAATTAGGCAACTGTGCAGCTTAAGTATCATTATTCTAGATCATGTTTAAATTTGCTTATTGCCTTAAAGATTCACATCACAAGTGGATGTGTTGGCTGAGTTTGTTTGGCAACACATCTACTTCTGAAGTCTCTTTGATAAATGGTGTTGGAAATGCTTGCTTCCCACATGCTGAAGACTAAAACTAGGCCCATGTCTACCACCACGCATTAAATTAAAGATACAATGGGTCAAAGTTCTAAATATTAAAACAGAAACTCTAAATCCACTGGAAGAGAAAGTCGGTAGAAATCTCAAAGATATAGAGTTAGGCAGAGAGTTCATGAACAAAAAACCAAACTGCATGGGAAATATTTGAAAGAATCAACAACTGGGATCTCATCTTATTGAAAAGTTTTTGCACATCAAAAGAAATCACCAAAAGAGTAAAAGGAAAACCCACAAGTTGGGAAAAAGTTTCAGCCAACTGTCCCTCAAAGTATTTCTATCTTGAACATATAAAAAATTTTTAAAATTCAGGCCACCAAAATTCAAAAACCCAATCCAAAATGGGCATCTGAGATGCATACACACTTCTCAGATGAAGAAATACAAATGGCAAATAAATATGTGAAAAAATGTTCAACATTATTAGTCATTCAAGAGATGCAAATTAAAACAACTCTGAGATTCTATCTCACCCCAGAAAGAATGCCTATCATCAAGAAATCAACCTATAACAAATGCTGGCGAGGCTGTGGAGAAATAGGAACCCTTCTCCACTGCTGGTGCGGGTATAGATTGGTGAAACCACCGTGAAGTCAGTGTGGAGATTCCTCACAAAACTAGGATTAGAGGTCCCATTTAACTCAGCTATTTCCCATTTGGGTATTTTCCCAGAAGGATTAAAAACATCACACTACAACAATATCTGTGCACCCATGTTTATAGGAGCAGAATTTGTCATAGCTAAATCTTGGAAACCACCCAAATGCCCATCAGCCAAAGAATGGATAAAAAAGACGTAGTATTTTTATGCAATAGAGTATTATTCAGCTATAAAAGAGATAAGCTTGAGGCTTTTATGGGTAAATGGATGCAACTAGAGAAACTAGTATTTCACATACTCATAAGTGAAATAAATCATCCTAGGGTTTAGAACTTGCTTTATCTAAATACTATCTGTGCTTCAGTTACAATATCCACTCTCTTACAAAATAGGCAAAATAGGAGAGACCAGTACAATGGTATAATAGTAAACTAGATCTCTGCAAAAAGAATCAATTCTGATTATAATAGTAGCAAATTTCCATGGTATAAGTACTCCCAAATGCAGGAAGATTTTCAATCTAACAACATGGTGGCACTGAACATGGAGTTCTGTCCAAACGGATGTATTCACATGCTTCAAAATATACAGAATAAACTTTTTTTCTTGCCCTGTACTTGTTGGACCATTAAGTTCCCAAATCAACAGCTCGCAGCAGTGACACAGAATCACTCCTGTGTTATATGCACCTATGTCACCCTGATGTGAACCGAGAACACTGGAAGAAGACGTGATGCTTCTGCTTCGAGCTGTGCTGCCTCAGAAGTACCCATCTCAAAGGCAAGCTGCCTGCGACTGACACACAACCCAAATCTGAGGCAGCAGGCTATGTCTTCTGAAAGATCCACAGTGCTTGGTTTTCTTTGGAACAGAATGAATATATTACTTTTCTCATGCAAAAATTAAAATAACATCCAAATATTACATATTTAACAAAATATAATTATGTTAACCTAGCTATTTCTTTTAAGAAATACAAAAAACTACAATGAAAGTAATCAAAGGAGTCATTGATTCATTATCTTTAAATGAAGAAATAGGATTTCTTCTATTAAATGAAAGGACTGACTTAGCCATTAAAATGTACGTGAAGATGTATCAATGAATAGCAAAAGTTTTCATTAGAAACACCTTTAAGAGAAACTATAAAAACAATTAGCAGTTTTTTAAAGGCAGGACATGAGGTGACTCAGTAAGATTCATAAGTGCTCTTCTAAAACAACTGTCTTCAAACCCTGTTAAGACGAGCTCCTCTCCCTTCAAAGCAGTCATACCTGAACTGGCCTGAAGCTGAATGCCTGAATCCCAGCACTTAGGAAACTAAAATAGGAAGATCACTGTGAGTTCAAGGTGAGCCTGAACTATGTAGCAAGATCTTGTCTCCAACAAACAAAAAATAAAAAATAAAGCAATCATACTTGGTTACCTAAAATAAAACACTGGCACAAGACGAGCTACCACCGTTGAAAAAGAGATGGGTGACTTTGCCAGCCCCTGAAGCAGAGTCTAAAATTCAGTTTTTTTGAAGTACAGAAAAACATAATAAAATAATAACTGAGAATATTAAAAACAAGCAGGTCCTAGTATAAACAACCATTATTTATTTCCATGGGTATTAAAATATCCAAAATCCCTGAGATGAGTGGGTAAACGATAACCAAAAAGAAAGAAAAGAAATCAAAAGAAAAAATCTAAAGTCTATAAGTTTATTCTGGCTAAAGGGCAGAGATTTATGCAGGCAGCATTTAATGAGAAGACTAACAATGCTCTGTTGTTACAAAGGAAGAAAGAACACATTTTCATAATCATTATCTACCAGGAAAAATATCCTCAGATTTGAAATACACAATTGTATAATATGGCTGTGGGGTGTGTAGCACACAAAACTGGCAAAATATGGTTTGTAAGTCTTTGAAGATAAGTTTATTCTTTGGACATGGCTCTCAGTACATACATAATATACAATAGGACCATAAGTACAAGCAACTGTACCACAAGATTGAAATTACCCATCACATCTCTACAGGCGATGCTGGACTGAAGAAAAGAATAAATTCCAAATAATATCAGCCAAATAGAATATGCTGCACATGGATATAAGTAATATGTTATGTGAGTAGAATTGAATTTTTAAAGAATTGAATTGATCCCTCTTGGCCCAGTCAAACCCATTTTATGGAGCAGTTCTTCCCCTCCTCCTACCTGAGATCTATCACAAGCTCAATAGCTGTTCCTACTTTTTCTCAGATAGTCAAAATGCCTGCAGGTTCAATAATCCTTATACTCAGTCTTGTACTGCAAAATGTAAATAAACTCCAGCTTTCATTTAAAACTAAATCTACAGTTTAGGTTTACCTAAACTCTGTTATAAGAAAAGAAAAGAAACTAAATGAAAGTTGAAGGTAGAAAGAGAAGAGAAAACAAATAAAGCGAATAAAGGGAAGAGAAGAAAATGTCTGGACTTCCCTGCAGGTAAAGCTTCCCACCCTCTTGGGATTGCTTGAGGCTGGCAGGGTTGAGTGGCCTCCTTTAGCTGTGTCTCTCTTTCCTCATGGCCAGTTCGCCATAAGCCTGCCTCTGAAGGTGGGGGAAAGGAGTAGAACTAAGGAAAGAAAATGTTAGACTTGAGAGTTCGAATCTAGTATGACTTCCATTTCTGGTAACCCTAGTGAAAGGTTTAAAGTACACTCTTTTTTTCTTTTGGTAATGTTTCTCTCTTGACCTTACTGACTGCACCTGCCAAATGAAAAGGCAGCCTTGTCTTTGGCCTGCTGCTTAAAATCCCCCTTCAGAATCTGTGTCTCAACTTGCCTGCCTAGGACGCCATTCCAAGTCTGACCCCTGAAAATCCTGTGCCGTGGATTTACCAAGAGCGTTAGCAATCTTGTGTCCTGTAGAACCTACCCTCTGCCTCCCTGTCTCCTTCAACCCTGCTCAACTCCAGTTTAGTTTGTTTCATAAGTATCAGTGGGGCATTTGACTGCCCTTTCTTCCCATCTGCAGAGGACACAGTTCAACTCTTGCAACAGTGTCTTCCTTGAGGCACCATGAGAAGGCTTGGACTGCTAAGAAAATGTCACTCCTCCCCACAGGAATAGCAGGGAGGTGCTTCACAGCATAGTACTTTTGTTTGTTCTTTTGTTTGGTTGGTTGGTTTTTTTTTTTTTTCCAGTACCGGGGATTGAACTCATGACCTTGTGCTTGCTGGGCAGACAGCATAGTATTCTTAACAATTACCATAAAGAAATCCTCTGCCTAATTCCCAGGCCACTAGAGTTTCAATCCACTAACAGCTGAAGTTTCTATAAAACCACTGTTCCTATGTCCTCTTTCCAACTGCCAGCACTTGATTTGGAATGTGGGGGAACTTATCACTTGCAGTTTTGTATTTGCCCTTTAAGCTTTGACCAAAACTGAGACCAAAAGAATGCCATTGTAACATGCTGTAATAATAATTAGTGCTGCATAGATGATTTTGTTTATGTTCACATGAAATATAACTATTTAAATGATAGCAGGAAAACATATCTAAGATGACATATGGTTAACTGGTTATAGTTGAACTGTAAGTTGGACTAGTCATTCCGTGTTTTCAAGAATAACCGCATTCTTGTACACAATCCTGGTAAAATATTAAAATAGCTACTATTTACACATCTAATTTTAATTTAAAAATATAGTAAAGATTCAAAGGCAAGCCAGGTGTGATTGTGGTCTACACCTGTAATCCCAGCTGCTTGTAAAGCTCAGGCAGGAGGATCAAGGCCAGCCTGGGCAATTTAGTGAGATGCTGTTGCAATATGGGAAATGTAAAGGCTGGGAATGGAACTTAGTGTTAGGGTATCCCTGGCTTCAATGCCCAGTGCCACTAGAAAAACAAAACTGAAGGGCAGATCTTAAATTACTCAAGCAATTGTCTTCTTGAACTTGGTATTAGTATCCAGCATACAAAATGCATCACACACACACACACACACACACACACACACACACACACTGCACTGATTAAACTGATGAGTACTTCTCATGACATGGAAGTGGATCAGAACATATAAAAATCTCAAGTTTTTGGAAAGGTTGCATATTGACTGTGGCACTTACCATATCATAGTAAAACAAAACCAAACACAATACATGCATTGAAACAAAAGTGAAGTGGATAATTGAAACAATTATCTTGAGCATTCATGACTAATTTACTGAAATAATCCCTAAAATATCCAGATAACAACAATTACAGGCTGTGAGTGCAAAGAGTCTGAAAGAGGAATTGCCTCAAGCCAGCACTACACTGTTAGGGAATGAAATATTTTTGTTTTGGGGGAGAAACAGGCCTTTTAAATTTTCTGTTTAACATATGGTTACCAAGAGCAAGTTTCTCCCTTCAGGAAAAACCACTAATGAGCGCATGCTAAAAGAGAGAAATCTAGTGGAAGGGTCTGAAGCCGCAGGGCAGTTTTAGCAGTGATTTAGCACTTGATAATGGGAAAAAAATATTTAGACTTTTCTGAAGTTTTTCCTCCAAGTATTTTCTGTTGCCTATTTCTTCCTTCCATCTCTCCCTACTCCCTCCCTAACCCCCTTCATTCCTCCCTCCTTCCCTTCCTTCCTTCTTTCCTTCCTTCTTTCCTTCTTCATTTTTAAGAAAGATGGCACTGTAATATATTTTTAAATAAAATATAAAAATTTAGATTAGTTTGGGATTTGCAAAAAAGCTGGAACAGTAATTCCCCTATACTTTTACCCTACCATAACAACTTGCTTTACCCTCCTGAAACATCTAAGAAATGTGCATTGGCATATTGCAAATAACAACTTAGATTCTTTAGCTTTCCACAAATGTGCTTTTTCTTTTGTAGGATCCCATCCAGGATAACATATTCTAATTAATCATCTTGCCTCTTTTCTCTGTTCTGTGACGGTTTCTCAGATTTCTTGGGGACTTTGATAGTTTTGTGTGTACCAGTGAGGTATCTTGAACAATTTGGATCTGTGTGATGCTTTTCTCATGGTCCAGGCGGGGCTGTAGCTTTTGAAGAATATCAGAGAATTGTTCCTCCCTGGGCAGTACTGAGTACACGCTAGCAACACGACCGATAAGGTAACCCTGATCTGACCAGGTAGTATTTGCAGAAACTCCCCCACTGTAAAGTAATACTTTTCTCCTCTTTCCACCCTGTTACCTTATTTGGCTCAATTAAGTTATTAAGAAGATCAAAGTGATAAGGACAATGCAAATTTTAACTTTTTTTTCTTGGTAGGGGGGAATTCAACTCACGACCTCATGCTTGCCAGGAAGGCACTTGTGCCGCTCAGCTACGTCCCTGGCCCTCTACCCTGTAGTCTTTAGAAGCAAGTAATTAAGCGCAAGAATACTCAGGAGGGGGAGATGAGCAAAACACATTTTAAAGCACACAGTTGTCTTTCACAATCATCTGGAGCCTGCTTCTTTCACTGAGTACAAAATACTTAAGTTAATCTACATCACATATTGAAAAGAAAAAAAGCAGTTCCATGCAGCTTGATACATCATTTCAATTCAGATACTTCTGCATTCTCAGTGACTGAAGCTGTACAATATGACACAAAACTAGTATAACTATTTCATATGTATCTTTAATATTTAAAAGAAACAGAATGCATTTATAAATAAAAATTCCTACTATCTGATAGTAATTTTGTCATTATACCACTTGTCTTAAGACCCAAATATACTTACAAATAACTTACCTTAATACTTAAGTCTTTTTACTGCATAAAATCTCACTTGTTAATAGTATATTTGTTCTTCATAGATAAAGATACAGGAAGGGAATTTAAACTGCTTATGATCTACAATGCACAGGATTTTAATTGCCTGGTCATCAGTTACATGTAATACTTTCTATTCAAAATGCCTTTCACAAAGATTGTCCAGATTTATGTTTTCTCCTGCCATATATTGAGTACCCTTTTCTTTTATAAGTGGTATAAAAATCAGTATGCATTCAGAAGCATAGGTCAACTTGTCATAAATAATTGGAAGGATATTTGCAGGATATACTTGAAGGGACCCTGCTGCATATATTGGCATAGCATTTCCTTGTGCTAAAATGACTTTCCCCACTGCCCATGTTCCATCATCAGAAGCTGTGATTGATAACATGCAGAAAATAATGGCAGTACTTCCAAAAGGAATGGGGAAATAATGCTGCTAGCGGAAAAATAAACTGAAAATATAACATAGGACGTGCACACAAAGCCCAGACATGGAGACCATGGAGGTAGGGATAGAAACAGCAAGTAATGCAGGAAGAAGAGGAAGAATAAATCCCACATGGAGTGGGAGAGTGGTCACCCCCGTGCAGAACAGTAACCCAGCTAAAGTGGAAGGTTTAAGGAGAGTGATCTGCTCAAAATCAGAAGAGAAAGGAGAAGAAAAACGAGGCGCAATGTGCCAGCCTAACCAAAAGAAGCAGACCCTTCCTTACAAACATGTCTTTTGATATGAGGTGGCAATTCCTTAAAGAAACGGTAAAGTGGTTTACATGCAGCTCTCAATGGATGAGAAGGAAGTCCAAGGGGATGTGCAGCCCTTGAATTCAGTATGGAAGAGAGCAAAACAAAAGCTTGTGATCTTCTAGACACACCTACTCTGCATGGATGACCATGGAACATCAGGTAAGATCCTAATGGTGATCATCATGGATGACCATGGAACATCAGATGAGATCCTAATGGTGATCATCATGGATGACCATGGAACATCAGATAAGATCCTAATGGTGATCATTCCAGGAGACCAGTGCAGAAGGCAGGCAGATTTGGAAGCACAATATTTATAGTCAATCTAGTTTACAAAATGTACTGTAGGCTGACATGAAGATGCTGAATGGGAAATGCAAGGGGTTGGAGTGGTTAAATTTCAGTGGCCAGAGGAGGCTGAGAGAGTCTGCCCAGATGGCTGACAGGAAGCTGTGTGACCTAGAGAGTGGTGTTCCAACTGACAGAAATGCTTAAGCAATTGTCTTTTTAAACATTATCACTAGACCTCTGAATTTGTATCTTTTGTTGTTAACCATTTAAATTTTTTGTCTGCATCAATAAAGATGTTTGTAAAATCCAGTAGCTTTTTGTAGTAATCTGAATTACTCTTTGAATGCCTGAGGTTCCATTTGACTGTTTGGCATTGAGATTACAATATGTGCAGATTTTTTGCAGTTGTACCATCCTGTTGACATCAAATATGAATTTGATAATAAATACCAGGTCTTGAAAAGGGGGAAAACATATCAGAACATCTAACAGAAACATGTTAACTTTCAGTACAGGGTAAGATTTTTCTACCATTTAATTGAAGATAATAATACATATAATCAACAAATAAATATTGTTTTTTAAGTACTTACTACATGATGATTGTTCATCTCAGTATCTGAGTTTTAAGAAAAATTGTTTGCTTTTCCAGCATGTTGTTGGTGCACTGTTTAACAGGTATACACAAGACCACGTAACTATCTAGGAGATTGTGCCTTTGCTTTTGCCTTTCATTGACTGTTGCTCAGAGGCTGTGAAATTAGTTTGTCTTCATAGATTTTTGTCTAGTAGTAATTAAAATTATTTTCCTCCTAGTAATGAAACCTTAAGTTTCTTATTGTACTGCCTTGTAAGAAATTAAACAGGTTTGTGTCTAAGCCATTAATATTATTTTTCTTCTGTGTCTAAGAGTTTCCCTAAACTATTGTATTTTAATATCCTACTTGTCTTCTCATAAAAGAGTCAGATAAATGGATAATGCATTTTTATATTAGATGAAAGTCATTTTACTTTGACATGAGAATGCCTTAGTGTACATGATAGTCAAAAAGCTTTGTGTTTTTGTAAATCATACTGTGTTGGAATAAATACGATGCAAAAAGAAATAAGGTACATACAGTATTGTTCTAGGACTTGGTAGTTATGGTATAGAAAAAATAAGAAACTGGGAAAATAATTGCAGGGAGTACAAATTGTCATTTTAAATAGGGTGGTAGACAAGGCCTGAGTGTAAATGTGATATCTGAGCAAATATTCCTAATAAGAGGACAAGTTATGGGGATTTCCAGGAAAAAGTCTTACAGGGAGGAAACAGTTCCTGCATCCCTGCAGTGGAAGAATTCTCGGCGTAATAGTGATGAGTGAGGCACCAAAAACAGGTGAGAATGGAAGGGAAACTGGCTGGTACTGTGATATTACTGAGACTGAAATTGGGAGTTTCTGAGGATTGGATGGCATAATCTGATTTCCTTACTCAGAAAGATCCTTCTAATTTCTCTCTTCAGAATAGATTTGTGGAGTCAAAGAACAGAAAAGTAAAAAAATATTCTGGAGATTATTGCAATAGTGTAAGTCGGAGAAGCAGCGTCCCACACCAGTGCAGTAATGAGGCAGTAGGTGACAAGTATTATGACCCTATAAAAGGGTATTATGCCATCCTCCAAAGAGTTTGGCCACAGAGGTGGAAACAAAGAGCTAGGACTGAGGGAGTTAGTATTACATCAATGTTATAGGGAGGAGAAAACATCTGAACAACTAAGAAGAGGAACTACTGCATCCCCCTTTTCAGGGCTTCCCTATTGTACGGAAAGAACTTTATGTTACACTAATTGAGAGACATTTTTAATTTTTCAATTTTATGAATATAAATATAATGTAAGTTCATTGTGGAGCAATGGAAAAACACAAAACATTATTACCAAACATTAAAATAAAATAATCTTTAGAATAATTTCTAATTCAAGAGTAACTCATTCAATAAAATGCACTAGCTATGGTAATTAAGGTTATTAGTCCCAAAGTTAGTGCTAGGAGCAGTGAATTTGGGGGATTGCTTTGTGTTTCAATTTTTATTTGTTTTTTTTTTTTTTTTTTTTTTTTTTTTTTTTTTTTTTTTTTTTGGTACCGGGAATCAAACTCACGACCTCGCACTTGTCAGGCAGATGCTGTGCCGCTGAGCTAAATCCCCAGCCTGTGTTTCAATTTTTAAATCATTGAATCCATTGTGCAAATACCATCTCACTAGGAAACGAAATATATTAAACAGTTAAATGTAAAATGCTTTTATTCCTTTGTGGCACTGAAGATTGAGCCCAGGGCCTTTGCACTGAGTTACATCCCCAGTCCTTTCTTATTTTCTAGTTTTGAGACAGGATCTCACTAAGTTGCTAATTCATCCACGTTGGGCTCCAACTTGCAATCCTCCTGCCTATCAGGGTGCTAGGATTACATGCATGTGCCACCACACCCAGTGTCTTAGTTACTGCCTTAATGTTAGGACAAAATACATGACACCTAAAAGTTAAAGGAGGAAAGGTTAATTTCAGCTCACAGTTTGTAGAGCTTTCAGTCCATAGTTGGCTGGTTCCAAGGCAAGGCTACATGGCAGAAGAGAAATAGTCTATGGCAAGTCAGGCAAGAAAGAGTGAAGCAGTGAACCATCCTTTCCGGTTTTATTCCCTTCAGGCTACAAGCCTGTTGGTTGGCACAGTCCACACAAAGGGTAGACCTTCCCATCATCCATACCCAGAACTGTGCTAAAACCATCTGTGGACTAATGCAGTTATCACACATTAATCCAGTATCACATAACCATGATCCAGCCAACTTCAAAAGCCTCACCTCTAAGTATATAAGGCTTTGAGGATACATCTAAATATAAGCCACAACACTCAGCAAGACAATACTTCTTGAAGTTAGGCTCTGGGAACAGTAACCCACATTATTTAGATACCTTCCCCCTGCACCAACCTGTACCTCCTCCAACACATGGAAAGCATGAAAGCTTCTGTAATCCGACATGTGTCCCCTAAATCTAGATAAATAGATGTTTCTTTTCAAATAATACATGTTTACTTACACAGTTTTTTCACAATAGGTCATAAATTAAGAAAATAGAGTGATAAATCTTAAGCAGAAAAATAAATAAGTAACTTGAGGACACTCCTGAATCAATCATCTTTTTATTTACTTAGGATTCTGAATAAACTAACACAGTCTAAGAGTTTTAGGAGTTGTCCAGTAAAAGCAAATATGGGTCAGAAGTTAGGACCTCAGTATGTCAGTCCAAAAAGCTCATTTATGTGTTTGTTTCCTATTGATCCCATCTGTTGAATTAAGTGGCAAAATTCGAGCTGATTGCTTACAAAATATTTCTATCACTTTTTGAAGAGGAGCTGAACATTTAGAACTGATTTTTAAAATAAAAAGTCACCACAGAAAAGACAAAAAACTTGGTATACTGAATATGGGCTATTTCACCTCAATTCTGTTATTGATCTCCAAGTATACAAACTACTATAAGAATGAAGAGTACATTTAATTCCTAAGTGGAAAACAAGGGACAGGGGAATTTGACTTTCTAGAATGCCTATTAAACATCCAGTATTAATCTCATCCAGTTGGAATTAATGAACATCCATTTCTTTAGCTATATTTTAAAAATAAGTATAATAAAAGCTTTAAAATCCTAGGTGTTGTCTGAGGCCAATTAAACAACCTTAGCAAGGACTATATATCTTTCTCACAGGCCTCTTTATTCATCTTTTCTTACCAACAAAGCTTGATTCTACCCAATTTTCTTCCTTCTCCTAGAGCCACAAAACCACCTTTAGCCCTATTGTTTTCCTTAATATAAATGATCTCTCAGCTTCATACACAAACACACATACACACACACATGCACAACCCTCCTAAAAACCTCTGTACGCTCATTCCGTCTCCCATGTGCATCTCTGTTCACCAGGTTGTAAAAGTTTTAAAAATTTTTGAGCGAACACCCTTCTAACGTTTCCTTTTCAATAAATGGTGAGTGTGGGGAAAGTTATTTATACTTAAAACAATGGTTTGCCTCTGTCACTTATACTCAAAAGCAATTAAATCATGTAGCCTATATTACAACACTTGTTCTCAGTGATATTTATGTATTTTCCTCCCACTGTTAAAAGTTGTCAGCAATATCATTTAAATTATTATTTGTGATTTGACATTATATTGTCTTCAATTTTCTTTCATAATTAACGGTTTGAATGTATTCATCCTTAATTTTTTAAAATTTAATTTCATTGGTATAGTTATTTAATTTTTTAAGTTTAATTTTATTTTGATACAGATAATGATCATATTCATCACAGGGAATTTGTACTGGTACATGTTACATCTCTGTTCTTCTTTTAACCCCCATTCCCTTCCCCTCCCTCCAAAATTTCTTCTCTCCCTTACTTACCAAAGCATTGTTTCCATTTTTTACTTCTTTTCTCTTTTTTCCTTTTATTTTTAGAATACTATGTAGCAATCATGATTTCTTAGTATAAATTCTTAGAAATAAATTTACAAGTCAAAGTACATAAATGGTTTATGGATGTTAATATATATCACCAACACTTATTCTGGAAAGAGTATTGATTTTTTATCTTTTTGCACAAAAAGATTTCACCTCTTCTTTCACAAATCAGACCTTATTTTTTAGGACTTATTTATCCAACTCATTAATTTGTTGTGATCTAACATAATCGATTTTACTGTTTGTCACAGACTAATCAGTTTTCAACCTAGACCATAAGTAATAATTGCCCACTTTTTATTTTATTGGCCAGTAAAACAAAATTTGTGAAATAGATCCAGCAGCAGAAGTACTTTCAACGATTATGGAAAGCAATCATATTCTAGTATTTCTCGCTGCCTTCTTTATATGTTTTTCTTTTTTTTCCTAGGATGGCTTTATTCTATAAATTCTATATGAGAATATTCAATGGGCCCTGTGATTCAGATATTTCTGCTTTCAACAATTGTACAGTAACCATAGAGGTGTAAGTAATATAATTACTGATAATTTTGCCAAAGCATATATTTGAATGGTGTCATTATAAGTTTGGGTAGGAAGGGATTGATTTAGATAAATCATCTTCACATCGCTGTGTATTTTTTCACTGGCAGACTTCTTGTTCTCTCTAGGGATGCACCAAGTTGGATGTTGATCTAATCTAAGAGTTTTTACATTCATTCCATGCTAACTAGAGAAATAAGATGGTTCTTACTTCTCTTGAGCAAGGGCCTTGAGAACACGGTTTATTAATATAAAAGAAAAACCAGAATTTAAAACTGATTTGCCTGATTTTTCAGCACATTCACAGCAAAGACTTAACTCTTAAAGAAAATTCAATTCAGCTGAAAATTCAAGAACCTGGACAAACGTTTCCATACAGTTTCTGAATAAAAGAGCATCAATAAAAGTCAATGTGAGTATATTAAGTATTTAACAGAAGAAGTGATGTTCATCAAATAGGTGTCTGACAGGGCTTACCCTTTCAAATCAAAGAACCTCACGATAAAAGAACCAGAGTTCAGGGGAAAGAAGTCAATGAATATAAGCCTTTTTTTACTTGGAAGAAAGTATCTTCCTGACCAGGCAAGCATTCCATCCATACACTGCTCAGCAGTAATCATCATTCATCACCATGGATTCACTTTGCTGACGCAGAGAAGTTCATAGTTAGGTTACTACAGTAATAATCTAATGTACTGTGGAGTTTATTTTAACAGCAGAATTAATTTTAATAGCTTTATAAATTACTTTAGTTCTGTATTTAGCGAATCATTAAGGTTATGAAGGGGCCAGTCATATTTTCAGTTATACTTTACTGCATTTATAAAAGGAATTACATATTATGTTGATGTGAGTAAATTAAAAGATTCCATTAGTTCTAAAGATATAGCACCAAAAATCTACAATATTCTGAAACATAACTTATAAATTCCCAAACTCCAGCTGCAACTACTAGTTTATTTTTATACTTGACTGAGTAATTCTTCTGAGCACCTGCTTTCTCAAGGGAATCAACAAATTGAGAAAAATCTAACCACCTTAAAAAGCAAAATGCTGATTAACCAAAGGTACAACCAGGCTTTTTTGTAAGTGCCTCCATTATTTTACTTTTTCATCCATCATGTCCTTCTGCTTTAAGCACAGGCTGCGATCAGCCAGGGAAGATATGAATTACAGATGCAAAACCAGAAGACTCAAGTCTTAAATGGCCATTCTTTCCAATATGTAAAGTGTAATGGTTATACTTAAAATAACAGAACATAAACTAGGTTATTACATAGGACCTAGGAAAAGAAGCATGAGCTAAGACAACCAGATATTAAAATAATTGTGATTTTACATGTTGGCATTTGAAGCTCATATTTGAAATTTACTGAAGTATTGTCTCATAAATAATTATATCTATAACTGTGAATTCTAGGAAAGTCCCAAAGATGCTGTCAAACATATTTCAGTAAGCAGCAAATGAACCTCACTTACAACCATAAATCATTAATCTTTAATCACCAGCCAATTTCTCAATAAGCTCATTGGCATGGAAACTCTGAGATACTCAAAGGATAGTTCTCATGGATCTGGCATGCATGGTTGGCTTGTGTGTTTAATTACTGTTTACGCATCAGCAGGATCCAGGCTTTTGTATGTAATAAATAGAATGCTGTCATAGTGTCCAGATGGTTTTAGATGCAAGGCCCAGGGAGCATGTTTGGAGATTATAGGACTGATTTACTCTTTGTTTGCACCAGTTCAATTGTAAGAATCATGCTACTAGCATGCAGATCAAGAATTCTGGGCTGGGAAATGAATGTTCTGCTATATTTATTATTTTAAATAACATTTAAATTTATTATATCAGAAAATTTAAAGTGACCATGTTAAATGAATGACTTTATTGAATATGATATTTTTGGAAGATAATAAAATAATATGTGCCAAGCTTCCAAATACTAATCCAAAAATGCAGCTTTTAAAATAAATGACTATCTAAACAGTTGTTCTCTAATACCACCTTTTAAAACATTCTTTTGCAGAGTGAAGGAATCCTTGTTAGTCTCAGCAGCGTGTTTACTGGTAGCTTGTAGCAGGAAGGAAAAAATATCCACATTGTTGAGAGCATGGTGCATTAACATAAAAGCAAAGCTAGAGTTTAAAACTAATTCCCCTGATTTTTTAGCACATTCACAGCAATGACTTACCTCTTAAAGAAAATTCAGTTCAGATGAAAATTCAGGAACCTGGACAAAAATAAGATAGCCTTTCTTCACTGTGCAAAAGAATGTTTTAAAAGGTGGTATCAGAAAACAGCTGTTCAGATAGTCATTTATTTTAAAAGCTGCATTTTGAGATTAGAATTTGAACACTTGGCAGATATTATTTTATTATCTTCCAAAAATAAAAGAATATCATATTCAATAAAGTCATTCATTTAAGAATGACTTAAGAATTTATGTAAAGAATATTCACATCACTGCTTTTGGCTCATTTTATTTTGCTGTTATAATGTATTTTTCTAACAGGACCATTGAATAAAAATTCAATTAGGTAACATAAAAATAACAAATCATATATTTTTGTATGAATATTTTGGTTTTGGAAAAATTCCAGTGCAAATTGTTATATACCCCTCTCGATGAAATAGAAATTTTTCAACATATGGATAATCTAAAGTCCTTTAATATCATAATAACTGGTTTGAATAGTGATTTTTGCAGCCACTCTTATGAAAAAGGAAAAAAACATTTTTAAAAAATTTAAACCTTTTTTAGGTGACTAGATTGCATGCAAAATTTAGAATAAGTGGAAAAAATAAGATAGCCTTTCTTCAACTTCAAGACCTAGGAGAATATTTCTTTCTAGGGATCTGGAATTGCACATTTATTGTTTGCTGAGAAATACCTATAAGAACGATAATTGTTATATATGTATTCTTTGACAGAATTTTTTAACTGACAAAATCACCCCTTCCAGGATATAATTAGCATTCTTGATAAAGTGTTTCAGCAATTTTAAAACAGACTTCAATGGTGTTAGAGTCGTTTTGGAAAATCCACACATCTGTACCACATTCTTGGGAGGAGCCCAGCTGTTCATGCAAAGACGGTGACTAATGTGCATTTTTGGATAAAAGAGGAATAGTGTTTTTTACTTTTGTCAATTTGGATGAGAATTCTCTCATACTTTCTTGTAACAAGCCAAATTCTGATGCATATGAAAAGGATAATATGTCATATAAAATTCAAATATAATCTAGACTGCAAGATAACATTTCTCTATCCCATTTATCCCCCTTTAACATCCCTTCCTCATGCCCTCTGATCCCATTCTTCTTAACTAATAGTCTCTGTTCTACTTTCATGACACCTGTATTCCCCTGGACCCCAAATATGGCAGAAAACATAAAACATTTGCTTTCTGAGTCAGGCTTATTGAGTTTAACGTGATGATCTCCAGTTCCACCCATTTCCGTGCAAATGATATAATTTTGTTCCTTTTATAGATGAATGATACTCTATTCAGTATATATACCACATTTCCTTGTTTGTTTATCTATGGGGAGGCACCTATGCTAATTCCATATCTTACTGATTATAAATTTTACCTCAATAAAGACAGATAGGAGGGGCTGGGGATTTAGCTCAGCGGCAAAGCGCCTGCCT